>NW_012114821.1:19415060-19418416 GCF_000951035.1 Colobus angolensis palliatus | reverse complement strand
AAAGAAAGAAAGAAAGAAAGAAAGAAAGAAAGAAAGAAAGAAAGAAAGAAAGAAAGAAAGAAAGAAAGAAGGAAAGAAAGAAAGAAAAAGACCAGACACAGACCAACAATGATTCTGTGATTCTGTGCCGGTCATGTCTGAGAACTACTGCCAACTCAATTCGAACATGGGGATGGAAATAAATTAATCAGTGAATAAATAATCAAAATAGATAATTTAGGTACATTATTTGAGAAATATAAATCATAGTTTGACAAGATAACCTACAAAAATGTGGGAGGAAATAACTCTATTATGTCAAGAACTTTAGAAAGTACAGAAAACATCTTATTTGTCTCTATTTTCACTCAATATTAAATACAAAGGTAATTTTAATCTACCAGAAATATAACCTCCTTAAATAAGTACCATTTCTTATTCTACAGAATGTGTATGTTGGGGTGGATAGTTATATTAGAATTTACTCATTTTAGCTGTAAAAACATGTGGCAATCATACTTATTGTTATAAATTATTTAAGCCCTCCTCATATTCAGGTAAAAGGAAACTTGTATCACCTGGTCTAGCTTAGTTCCTTGCTCATTAAAGCAAATAAGATGAAAAGGTTGCTCTATCTAACTTGTCTAAACACAATACATTTTTTTTTCCTTCGGTAAAGTGATTCAGACTAATTGAGATCTTTTCTTCTAGGTGGGTAAATTCTCTATATAATTGTTAAATAATGTGTAAAATACAAAAATGAAGAGTTCTTTTATTTCCTCTGCGTAAGGATGGACCCCAAAATTTGAACCCAAAGTTTGGTTCAGATGTTGAGAATGAGGATACCACATACACACCTAGTGGATATATAATATGGTTTGGCTGTGTTCCCACCCAAATCTCATCTTGAATTGTAGCTCCCATAATTCCCACCTGTTAAGCGAGGGACCTAGTAAGAGGTAATTGAATCGTGGGGGTGGATCTTTTCCATGCTCTTCTCATAATAGTGAATAAGTCTCATGAGATCTGATGATTTTAGAAAGGGAAGTTCCCCTACACACACTGTCTCTGCCTGCCACCATGTAAGAAGTGATTTTGTTCCTCCTTTACCTTCTGCCATGATTGTGAGGCCTTCCTGGCCATGTGGAACTGGGAGTCAATTAGACCTATTTCCTTTGTAAATTACCCAGGCTCAGGTATGTTTTTATTAGCAGTGTGAGAACAGGCTAATACAGCATGAAAAGTTTATTCCTTACATATTGAGGCTTTCTGAGGATAGCAAGGCAGGCTCCCAAACCTCGTCCAAAAATAGCTTGAGAAAGCTGGAAAAGAGGCTGGCTTAGGGTGTTTATAATAGTTAACTGTGGTAGGGGAGGGGGTTCCTGTGCACCACAGGCTGAAGCTTATGTGATTTTCAGACTGGTGCTAAAGGAGGGAGAATTGGATTTCTTGACATCTTGCCCAGATGTGGGGCAGAAGGCAAGCTGTCAGCAGTCAAACATCAAAATGGAATCAGACTCTCTACTGCAGGTTCTAATAAAAGGAACAAAAGTGTGCTGACTAAAGACCATATGATTGACTAGTATTTTATAAATTATCACAGTTCCAATTATAAGCAATTGAAATATATGAAGTAACTCAATGAGAAATTAAAAATGTAAATGATAGCAGAGCAGGCCCATGCTATGCATAAAAGGTCAAATGGAATTAGTAGAATAATATGAATGTAAGAAATATGAGCATTAGTGCCCATAGCAGGGAAACTAAAAGCTGTTAATTTTCAATAACATTGCTTTATATAGTATTTAGTGGATACAATGGCAGTCTATCAGAAGATTAGAGTTTTCTTAAAATTTAAACTCAAAATGTTGCTTAAAAATTTGACACAACCAATGGCTTTTCTTTATTAATGCCATTGCAAATTTCACTGAATAAGAATTTCAGGCAGAAAGGAAACCACAAATAAAATCAAGTCTAGATTTGTTTTAACTCTTACCATTTTAGACTACATCATTCATTCTATAGAGTTTAACAAAACTGTAAAATACCAACAGTCTCGGCATTTAGATGGTATTTTAGAATATTTTAAAACATTGTTATTCAGAATTATCCATAAAGCCTAATTTAACCCGAACTGAAAAGTGGGCTTATATTGACACCTCTCTTTTCTCTTCCTTCCAGAACTATAGTGATCTTTAATTATTATTAAAAACACTGATTGTAATGGATACTCAGCTGTGTAGAGTAAAGAAATGTTACAGAGCATCAAGAGACACCCTTCTCACTCTCCACACACCTTATCTCACTGACTGAATGTGACTGAATAAGATCCCTTCTTTCATTTTTCACCCCTAAGGTTTTCCCTCTGTAAAATGTGAAGATTCTCTCTCTCGCTTTTCATACAAACAAATTAACTAGTTTTTAAAAGATGCTAAGAGAGTAGATTTTAAGTATTCTCATCACGCAAAAAAAAATGGTATGTGAAGTATTACATATGTTAATTTGCTCTATTTAGCCGTTGCACAATATATACATATTTCAAAACAACATGTTATATGTGATAAATATATAAAATCTCTATTTTGTCAACTAAGAAATTTAAGTTGAAAAAAAATTAAATAGGGTTTCTTCTAGTTCTGAAATTCTCAGGTCTTCAACCCAATGTGTTAGTTTTTCTAATTCAATAAGAGGGAATTATGAGCCTGGTTGTCTTACTCTTCTTGTTCACTTCCTAAGCTTCAGTGCTTTGTGAATGAGCCTCAGAGTGAATAACCCACATCTCAATTGTTCTGATTTCTTAATATTTATCCTTTTTTCTTTATATAAAAACAATGTCTGTATATTATTAGGTTAACCAAGAAAAAACAAACTAAAAATGAAATAAAAGTAAAAACTGATAGTGATAGTACAATGGAGAAGAATAAAGCAGGGTGAGAAGATATAGATAACAAGGAGAGGAATTCCAAAGATGGAGGTCATAGAAGGCTTCTCCAAAGTGATGACTTTTGAGAATCTCTGGAAAGAAGTGAGAAGTAAACTGTGAGAGTGGAAGAATGGCATGCGAAACTCTCAATGACAGAAATTGACTGGGAAGCCACTGAGTTGGAGTGCACTGAGCAAAGGGGCTTTAGGTGTTGTTCTAAGTCTGACGGCAAGTGATTGGAGGACGTTCAGCAGGTCCATTCTCTGATCTGACTCATATATTTAAAATATTATGCGAGGAGGGGCAGAGCAAGATGGCCGAATAGGAACAGCTCCAGTCTCCAACTCCCGGCACAAGTGACAGAAGACCGGTGATTTCTGCATTTTCAACTGAGGTACTGGGGTCATCTCACTGGGGAGTGCCGGACAATCGGTGCTGGTCAGCTGCTGCAGCC
>NW_012114821.1:19332647-19406510 GCF_000951035.1 Colobus angolensis palliatus | reverse complement strand
TGAGCAAGCAGACGGAAATTAGAGTCTAGATTTCAAGAAAAGGTAGAGGATGGACCTAAAGTTAGGAGTAATAAGCTTATTGCAGTAATAGGTCTGGAAGACTTCATTTAGAGAAAGGGTTTATATAGAGAAAAAGCCTATGCATTGGACCTGGACATCTAGAGCTTGGAAAGGGAAAATAAGTCTGATCAAAGAATTTCAGGGTAGAAAAAAATTATTGGTATAAAAGATAAAACAAGTGTCAACTTTGAGGACAGAGATATTTAAAAAGCATTTTTTCTAAGAAAGGACAGGAAACCTAGGAGTCAGTAAAAAGCAAGTTTCAAGGTACTGTGAGAATAAAAAATTTCTAGCCCAATGAAAGTTCTTGGGATCTTTCATTCTGAGAACCTTCACTATCATAAATATAAACTGCTCTTCATTGCCTAGTTACCAGTTATCATACATGTATTTTCATTTTTCAAAGTCTCTTTATGTCTCATACCATCTTACTTTCATAGCAACTCTTACTTAAGAGATATGATACATTTTTCATAGACGTTTTATTGATGAGAACATTTAGGTTCATGGTGAAGTGGTTCCTTCAAAGTCATACCACTAATGAATGATGCATCAGCTCTGCAACTGTAGTCTTTTGACTTCTACTTCTGTCCACTTTGTGTGCTACTTATTTAAGCATTTTAAATTTATACCATAAAGGTTTCTTCTCACAAAGAACAATTTTACACAGTCAGTTATACATGCATAAGGTAAAGAATGCCAAGAAAAATCTTCATTATTCATCCATTCCATTTAATCATCCATGAATTTATCAATACATCTATCAATCCAACGAGTAATTTCTGGGTGCCCACTACGTATGCCAGATACCATGTTTCATGGACCTAAAAGATGAGAAAGGAGCAGAACTTGTTTTCAAGATGGTTACATGTAAGAGGGTATTTTTACACTTTTACTTCTGATACAATAATGCTAATTCATAGTACTTCTTTGCTATTGGTTAGTATTACGTTGAGAAATATTTTGAGATTTTGTCATGAGTTTTAGCTTCTTCAGAGTAACAATTCTAGTTTATGGGGATTGCATTTTTTTTTCTCATTTGAAACTACATTATTACAAATTAATAAGATGTTAGAAGAGACTTTGAATATCATTAATCTAACACTTTCATCTGGGAAACTAAAGCCCAGAGAAGTGAAAAGTGGTTTGACCAAGCCACAGAGCCACTCCATTGCACTGACATTGAAAGTTACATTGTTTGTTAGAGCAGTTTCTCAGAGCCCTGAGTTTTGGCCAAGGATACTTCCTGGTTGCCAAACGTTTCCAAGAAGTTTATCTTGGAAATTCCATGAGTTTCTCACCCAAGAATTAATTCACCAAGCCAGATGGCATCCTTGGCAAGAATGGGGTACTACAATCTAAATTTTGCAATCAGAGAGGGAGTTTGCATTTCATTACAGATTTCAGATGATCAGTGTTCACTGTGTGAGTTTTTATGCATTTATTCTCATGCTTGGGAGAATAATGTATTAGAGTTTCCAGATATCCCCCAGATATTTTCCCTTAATTTAGCTTGAGCATGAAGCCCTTTATTAATAATATTAGATAAATATTATTAACTGCTTCTGAAAACTGAATACCAAAGAGAAGCTAATGTAATATATTTGGGGGTTAATTATGGTAATCTCAGTGTCGTAATTCTTATTTGTGCAATGTCTTCTACAGGTTTGGGCCCCTCTCCAGGGGGGCTGTTTTTCATGCTGTGGCTCAGCATTTCAACCCCATATCAAGCCACACTGTCACAATCACTTCAACTGAGTGGGATGAGTTAGAGGTTTAAGTATCAACAACCAGATGTTTCCATATGGAAATGCCACTTACCACTTTTGCTTACATTTCATTGGCCAAACTGAGTCATGCTCAGACCCTGAGGGGAACAATAGTAAAGTCTATCACAGTTATCCTTGCCTAACAGAATGGAGAGATCTTTTATAGGGAATAACTGATTAAAATTGTCATTCTCATTTTTTGCCCTCTTAAGAAAAACGTGGTGATGAAGACCATAAGTGCAAAATCAAAGCCACAGAGTTAACCTGGAGATAGCTGAGCATTTACCATATGCCAGGCATTGTGCAGAGTTTTTCTGATGTTACCTTATTTAAGTTAGATCACACAATTACCTTAAAAGGTTATGTTATTGTTGCCATTATATACATAAATAAGCTGAGTTTCAATGGCTTATCTGACGTTATATAACTAGCTTAACAATGGATCAAGAATTTTTGGTAGCAAAAAGACTAAAATACCTAACAAAGAAACTCAATAATGTGTGTAATACCATTCTTATCAATTGAAGCCTATTAAATAATAAATATAATAGTCACACAGAAATAGAGACTTGCCTTTTGCTGCCTGAGAAAAAGTTCACCTTCTTTTCAAAGAGCCCTCCTTCATGACCAGGAATGTTACAGCCACTCATTTCCCAGGCTATTTAGAGCATTTATTGTTGTTACTTTCTTTTGATAATAACTCCTATATTGCCCTGGCAAATGTCTTCCATTGTTACCTTAAATTGTTAGTTATACCACTTTGAGAGTAGGAATCGTATCTGCTTTTATCCTGGGTTACTATCAAAACTGAACAAAGTACCTGGCACGTTAGCATGTGCCTCATGAATTTATTTTTCAAGGGATTAGTCACTTCAGCTTTGAAGAGAACAGCGGTATAGAAAAGAGCATTGTAGAAATATAAAAATGACTGATATGACACATCTAATGATTCTCCCTTTGTTTTTGCATTATGCACACCATTACCTAGAATTTTAAATGTTCTTTCTCAGCATGATGCTTATTATTTAATCACGGAAGACATAGAGAGGGAGAATGGGAGCTGAGGAAAATTTTGCCTTGAAAATGCTCAGTTTGAATCACTAGTACTTAATTTTCAGCTTGGTGGATGTGAGAGCACCCAGGTTGGAATAATATTTGAGCTGGGTGTCAGGCCTGTTAGACAGACTGGTGTGAATCTCATTTCACATTGAAATTCTTCAAGTACGATTTAGCAGTCTAAAAATTTAGGTAGGTGCAGCCAAAAACTCCACAAAACCTGCAGGCTTGGAAGGTCTTCAAGGAAGGATAAACAGGAGTGACAATTAATTTTCTTGAAGGTCACAGTCTAAGAATGATGCAGTATCTTCAGAATTTTGACAACTTGGCTGCCCCATAAAGGCCCGGAAAGAATTCCCGACAAATATTTAATCATGCTTCTCAGAATAGAGCTTGCTTTAGAAAATTTAGTAAGATGGATTTCTGTCTTAAAATCATATGCTGGCCAGGCGCGGTGGCTCACGCCTGTAATCCCTGCACTTTGGAAGGCCAAGGCGGGTGGATCACCTGAGGTCAGGAGTTCGAGGCCAGCCTGGCCAACACGATGAAACCTCACCTCCACTAAAAATACAAAAAATTAGCCGGGCATGGTGGTGGGCACTTGTAATCCCAGCTACTCAGGAGGCTGAGGCAGGAGAATGACTTGAACCTGGGAGGCAGAGGTTGCAGTGAGCTGAGATCACTCCACTACATTCCAGCCTGGGCAAAAAAAGTGAAACTCTGTTTCAAAAAAAAAAAAAAATTGTATGCCTTTTCCCCTTTTTGATTGACCTAGGTAATGGAGAGTCACTTAGAGAATTGAATATATTTAGAGAAAGCAAGTCCTGGGGTAAGAGGTCATAAATAAAAGTCATGCTGAGAGGAATCTATCTCAATTTTTCTCATTTCCATTTTCTGTTCATTCACTCAGGTCCTAGGCATGCCTTAATGTTTTTTTCCACATTTTTTCCTCCTTAGTTTCAAGTATCTACCTCTTTCTCTATAAAATGTAGATTGTTCTTCCTCCTTTTTGCCTTATTAATTTCCATTAATCCATGAGACTTCAACCAATACTTGGTGGGAAATTTCTCCACATCCTTGACTGCAGTATTACCCTTGATATTGCAGGACAGTCTAATTGACATGAATGTTGCATTTGCTTATTCTGAGGCATGAATGATTGACAAGGCATAGTACAGAGGCCTCACAGGCAGGTTTTCTTGTGAGAGATAAGGTAGGTAAGGGAGAGAATCCATACTGAGTATGTAATATACATAAGTAGTTTTCTATATATTCATGTAAAATAGGTCTCACAATGACACTGTGAAGTCAATTCTATCACCCTCCCCCAACCTGTATAGTTAAGAACACTGAAACTCAAATAAGTAGCAAAGCCCAGGCAGGAGGGGAGTTGCTTTTGGCCAGAAGAAGATAAAATTGTTTCTAGTGTCAGGGATGGGGAGTTCAACTTTGTTCCTGCTGTAGAAGAGAGATTTTAAGTGAAAAAACTGTTCAAGCAATGAGTACAAATAAGTTCTTCTCCTTTGTCACCTCACTCGTGATGCTGAAGCCCCTGATTTCAAATAAAGCAATAATCCTGTGAAACAGTGATTTTGTGCAATAAAACAATATGGTCTGTTTGGACACAATTACTATACATTTGCTCTGTGTCAAGTTCGTGAGGGAATTTCAGTTTCAAGTTAAAACCAATGTAGGAAAATTTGATCTGTGGATATGGGCCCCACTGAGACAGGGCTGCAGTGATCATGTAAAGAGTGCTGGAGATCAGGGTAAAGTTATGGCAATGGTGGCACCTTCCTACTTTTCCCAAAATGTCTCATCTGTTTAGTCGTAGCTATCTTTCACTCAGGAAACCCTTTCAGGTTTATGCTCAGATTTCACTTTCACCAAAAATTGCTGGGGCTTATGCAAAGCAAAAATAGTAGCTCCCATTTGACTGATGAGAAAAACGATGTCAAAAGAATTTTAAAGGCTTCCTAAAGGAATAAAAATTTGCAACTGTGACCCAAATACAGAAGTTCAGGCCAGAAATATATTGTGGTTTTTACATTATGCAAAAGGGAAAAATGATAAAAGAAGGCTTTACATTAATTTAATTAAAAATTATATAAATTTGATATAAAAAAGGCAAATGTGAATCTATCTTTAAAAATAATAACATTAAATATGAATAGATTAAACAGTTTATTCAAAAGGCAAATATGTAAGATTGAAAATAAGAGGTTTTTTAAATTATACTTTAAGTTCTGGGATACATGTGCAGAATATGCAGATTTGTTACATAGGTATACATGTGCCATGGTGGTTTGCTGCACTCATCAGTCTGTCGTCTACATTAGGTATTTCTCCTAATGCTATCCCTCCCTTGGTCTCCTACCCCCCGATAGGCCCCCGTGTGTGACTTTCCCCTCCCTGTGTCCATGTGTTCTTGTTGTTCAACTCCCACTTATGAGTGAGAACACGCAGCTTTTGGTTTTCTGTTCCTGTGTTAGTTTGCTGAGAATGATGGTTTCCAGCTTCATCCATGTCCCTGCAAAGGACATGATCTCATCCCTTTTTATGGCTGCAAAGTACTCCATGGTGTATATGTGCCAGATTTTCTTTATCCAGTCTATAATTGACGAGTATTTGGGTTGGTTCCAGCTCCTCGCTGTTGAGAACAGTGCTGCAATAAACATGCATGTACATGTGTTTTTATAGTAGAATGATTTACAATCCTTTGGGTATATCCCCAGTAATGGGATCGCTGGGTCAAATGGTATTTCTGATTCTAGATCCTTGAGGAATTGCCACACTGTTTTCCACAACGGTTGAACTAGTTTACACTCCCACCAACAGTGTTAAAGCGTTCCTGTTTCTCCACATCCTCTCCAGCACTTGTTCCCTGACTTTTTAATGATCGACATTCTAACTGGAGTGAGATGGTATCTCATTGTGGTTTTGATTTGCATTTCCCTAATGACCAGTGATGATGAGCTTTTTTCCATATGTTCGTTGGCCGCATAAATGTCTTCTTTTGAGAAGTGTCTGTTTATATACTTCGCCCACTTTTCGATGGGGTGTTTTTTTTTTTTCTTGTAAATTTGTTTAAGTTCTTTGTAGATTCTGGATATTATAGCCCTTTGTCAGATGAATAGACTGCAAAAATTTTCTCCCATTCTGTAGGTTGCGTTTTCACTATGATGATAGTTTCTTTCACTGTGCAGAAGCTCTTTAGTTTAATTAGATCCCATTTGTCTATTTTGGCTTTTGTTGCCATTGCTTTTGGTGTTTTAGTTATGAAGTCTTTGCCCATTCCTAGGTCCTGAATGGTATTGCCTAGGTTTTCTTATAGGGTTTTTATGGTTTTAGGTTTTACATTTAAGTCTTTAATCCATATTGTGTTAATTTTTGTGTAAGTTGTCAGGAAGGGGTCCAGTTTCAGTTTTCTACATATGGCTAGCCAGTTTTCCCAACACCATTTATTTACTAGGGAATCTATTCCCCATTGCTTGTTTTTGTCAGGTTTGTTAAAGATCACATGACTGTAGATGTGTGGTGTTATGTCTGAGGCCTCTGTTCTGTTCCATTGGTCTACATATCTGTTTTTCGCTGCATGAATGTCTGATTTATTTATTTTATTGATTTATTTATTTAATAATCATGCTATTTTGGTTACTGTAGCCTTGTAGTATAGTTTGAAGTCACGTAGCATGATGCCTCCAGCTTTTTTCTTTTTGCTTAGGATTGTCTTGGCTATACGGACTCTTTTTTGGTTCCATATGAAATGTAAAGTAGTTTTTACTAATTCTGTGAAGAAAGTCGATGGTAGCTTGATGGGGATATCATTGAATCTATGAATTGCTTTGGAGAGTATGGCCATTTTCACGATATTGATTCTTCCTATCCGTGAGCATGGAATGTCTTGCCATTTGTTTATGCTTTCTCTTATTTCCTTGAGCAGTGGTTTGTAGTCCTCCTTGAAGAGGTCCTTCACATCTCTTGTAAGTTGTAGTCTTAGGTGTTTTATTCTCTTCGCAGCAAGAGGCAATTAAATCTTGTCTGTAGGAAATATGCTTAAATTTAAACATACAAAAGATTGAAAGCAAAATCATTAAGATGCTATAGTACACAATAGCAACCACAGAAAGCCTGAAAAGGCTACATTAATATCAGATAAAATTTTTTTTCAAATGTAAAAATAATAAACGAAAAAATGTGGTAAGAGGAATATTTTATAAGAATAAAGTAATATATTTATCAGAAAGATATGACAAGTGTAAACATGCGTGTACTAACAACAAAGTCCCTAAAACTCAATGCAAAAATTAATAGAAATTTAAAAAAGAAATATACAATTAAACAATAGTAGTTAGAGATTTCAATACCTGACTTCAATAATGGATAGAACAAACAGACAGATTAACAAGGATATGGAAGACTTGAACAACACTGTGAACAAACTAGACTTAACAGGGAATTCTAGATCACTTCGTTCAATAGCAGTAGAATATAGATTTTCTCCAAGCACACACAAAACATTTTCTAAGATAGATTATATTCTAGATTACAAAACAAGCCTCAATAAATTTCAAGAGTTGAAATAAAATAAAATGTTCTCCCTGACCACAGTAAATAAAATTAAAAATCAATATCAGAAGGAAATCTAGGACACTGACAAGTATGTGGAAATAAAACAACACACTACTAAATAAGCAACGGGTCCAAGAGGAATTTACAAAAGAAACTAGAAAGTATTTTGAGGTATATGTGGCGTGCCAAAACTTACAGCATGCCGAAAACGTAGTGTTTCAAGGGAAATTTATAGCTGTAAACACCTATAAGAAAAAGGAGAGACAGCTCAAATTAACAACCTAATCTTCCACCTTAGGAAACTAGTAAAATAAATCTCTGACCAGAAGATGGAAAAAAAAATGATGAACAGAGTGGAAATTAATTAGATAGAGAAGAGAATAGCGATAGAGAAACAATGAAACCAGAAACTGGTTCTTAGAAAAGATGAACAGAGTTGAAAGCCTGCAGTTAGACTGATCATGATAAACAAAGAAAACTCAAACTACTACAATCAGAAATAAAAAAGGGATATTACCGCTGACCTCACAGAACTTCTTTTTGAGTATAAAAAACATTATAAACCATTGTATACAAACTAATTACATAAGTTATGTGAAATGTGTACATTTATAGAAAGACACAAATTACCAAAACGGACTCATAAAAAATAAGGCAATCTGATAACACTTATAACAAGTAAAGACATTAAATTAGTAATGATAAAACTTTTTATGCAGAAAATCCCAAGGTCAAAGGGCTTTACTGGTGAATTTCACCAAACATGTAAAGAAAAATTACTACCAATCCTTCATTAATGCTTCAAAAATAGAAGAGAGAACACTTCCTAATTCATTCTATGAGAAAAGTATTATCCAGGTATCAAAATGAGACAAGACATTACAAGAAAAGAAAACTACACATCCATGTTAATTATTAATATAAATGCTAAAATTCTCAACAAAACTAGCAAATTGAATCCAGCAACATATAAAAATGGTCATACATTATGACCAAATAGGACTTATCCCAGAATGCAAGCTTAGTTTAGCATCTGAAAATCAATGCAATATACCACATCTACAGAATTAAGGACCAAAAAAAAAAAAAAAAAATACACTATTGTCTCAACTGAAACAATAAAAAAAACTTTTCACAAAATTCCACATCTTTTCATGATAAATACAGTTAATGAAATAGTAATAAAAGGAACTTCCTTAGTCTCATAAAGGGCATTTATTAAAAACCTACAGTTAATATTACACTTAATAGTGAAAGACCGGATGCTTTTCCCCTGAGATTCAGAACAAGACAGACATGTCTACTTTCATCACTTATATTCAACCTTGTACTAAAAGTTCTAGCCAGTGCAAAGAGGTATGAAAAAGAAATAAAAGTCATCTATGTCAGAAAGTAAGAAGTAAAACAACCTCTACTTGCACATGACATGATCTTGTATAGAGAAAAATTCTAAAAATTAAATGTAATCTATTATAGTTAAAGTTACTTTATCAAGATCATAATGAGATTAGTATATAAGATATATTGCATTTCTAAACACTAGCAATTAATAATCCAAAAATGATATTTGAAAACAACTCCATAACAACAAAAGGAGTAAAATATTTATGATGAACAAAAGAGAATAAAGTACTTAGGATTAAATTAACAAAAGGAATGCAAGACTCGTACACAGCAAACTACAAAACACCACTAAAAAAAGAAAAGATCTAATAACTGGAGAAACATTCCATATCCATGGGCCAGAACATTTAATATTGTAAAAATGGCAATACCCTTTAACTTGATTTACACATTCAATGCAAGTCCTATTAATCATCACAGCTGATTGTGTGTATGTGTGTGTGTCTGTGTGTGTGTGTGTGTAGCAATTGAAAAAATTTATACGAAAATTCAAGGGACCCAGAATAACCAAAACAATCTTGAAAAAAAAAAAAGTAGGAAGACTCAAAATTCCCATTTCAAAACTTAACCACAAATCTACAGTTATCCAGACAATGTGATACTGACATAAGGCTAGACAAAAAGATTCATGGAATAGATTTGAGAATGCACAGATAAACCCTTAACTTAATGTCAAGTGATTTTTTGACAGGAGTGCCAAGACAATCTAACATGAAATGAATAGTCTGCTCAACAAATAGTATTGAAGCAACTGGATAGACATATCCAAAAGAACGAATTGGACCGCTACTTTACACAATGTAAAAAAATTAATTCAAAATGGATTTTAGAACTTAATGTAAGGTCTTATAAAACTAAGAAGAAAACATAGAAGTAAATCTTCATGAACTTGGAGCTAGATAATGGCTCCTTACATTTAAAACCTAAAGTATAAGCAATAAGAAAATAGATAAGTTGGACTGAATTAAAATTAAAAACTTTTGAGTGTAAAAGAATACATTAAGAGAATATTACAACAATCCATAGAATGGGAAAAATTGCAAATCACATATGTGATAACAGACTTGTATCTGGAATACATCAAGATACAAGTATCTTATAACTTGTATATTTATCTACAAGGATCTTATAACTCAACAACAAAAAGACAACCTAAATAAAATAATGGGCAACAATTTTGAATAGATATTTCTCTAATGAAGATACACAAATGACCAATAGCATATGAAAAGATGGCTCACATCAACAGTCTTCACCCCCACTAAGGTGACTAGAATCAAAATGACAAGCAATAACAAGGATCCCTGCATTAGCAAGGATGCAGAGAAATTAGAACCAATGTATACATAAAATGTGGTTCATCTCATTTGAAAATGGTTTGTCAGTTTATCAAAATGTTAAACCTAGAATTAATATATGTTCCAGCAATGCTACACCTAAATACATAATCCCACAGAATGAAAATATATGCGCACACAAATCATGTACACGAATGTTCATAGCAGCATTTTTCACAATAGCCAAAAAGTACAACTCAAATGTCCATCAACTGAGGAATGAATGAATAAAATGTGGTATAGTCTTATAATGGAATATTATTTGACAATAGGAAGGAATGATGCTCTGATACATGCCCTAAGAGGGATGATCCTTGAAAATATTATGCTGAATAAAAGAATTAAGTCATGAAATACCACAAATTGTATTGTTTTATTTTATGTAAGGACAAGAATAGGCAAATCTGTAGATACAGAAAGTAGATTGGTGGTTGCCTGGGGTGAGGTATGTGGGGTTGTAGTGGGGGTAGGTAAAATAATTAGGAGTGACTGCTAATGGGTCCAAGGTTTCCTTTTGGCATGACAGAAGTGTTCTAAAACTAGATAAAATTGGTTTTGCAACTCTGAGACTGTATTAAGAGCTATTTATGTGCACACTTTAAATGAGTGAACTATACAGTGTATGAATTCTATCCCAATCAATGCTCTTTAAAAAACCTTGTTTTGATTATTGACCATTCATTTTGTCAATATATGATTATTAAGTACCAATTATCTGCCAGGAATAGTGAAAGAACAATTTTACAGTTCATGCCCCTAAGGAACTTGGAGTCTAGTGGGGGAGATCAGAAATAAGTGGAAATTGACCATTGTGATAAATGTTGAAGAAATCTATGAAAACGTATGAAAGTGTCTATGCAGCACTGTTGAATAGAACTTTCTTCAGTGATGGAACAGTTTATATCTGTGCTGTCTACTGTACTAGCTGCTAGCCACATGTGACTAATATGCATTTGAAATGTGGCTAGTGCACCTGAGGACCCAATATTTAATTATTTAATATTTAATGATCTCTTTGCTTATGCCCCATGGAAAGGTATATCAAAATTTGATAATTTTCTTCTTCAGCAAAAGAACACTGTTTTGTTTGTTTGTTTGTTTGTTTGTTTTTGGAATGCAGAGCTCTGAAAGGGAGTGAGTTAGTTTTCCCAGTGATTCCATGTCAAGGAGAAGGACTAAGTCCCTGAACCATTCTCTGAAAGATCCAAATTTAGGGACGCCAACAATGGAACTCACGAAAAGTCATGGAGAAGTAAAATGTTAATGAATGAAATTATCATGAAGAAATAAAGAAATGAATGCCAAGAGCTGACCACTTCCATGAATCAGTGAAAAGAACCTGGGAATGAAGTTTCTGAGGTTTAAATTAGTTTCTATAGATCTCATCCCAACTTTCCTAGGAGCAACCTGAGGAAGCCTGTTGACTAATCAAATGAGATTTAACCTTATACAGGAATCTTGACCAGTGTTGTGTAAAACTCTTAATTGTCCATGTATGGTGTCATCTGCTCTGGAATATTACTGAAGCAGTTACATGCTCTTGGGCCTTAGCTTGAGTTATATTTCTTTGAACAAGTCCTGAACAAGTCTTCACTCCAGATTGAAATTTCTCAATCTTGGTACTGATGATATTTAGGGCTAGATAATTCTTCATTGTGGAGGCTGACCTGTGCATTGTAGGACGTTTAACAATATCCCTGGTCTCTACTTAGCAGATGCCTGTCATAATAATCAAAATGTCTGATTTGGTCACCCCACAATGTGTACATGTATTGAAATACGACATTGTACCCCATAAATATATACAATTATTATTTGTCAATTGAAAATAAAATTAAACAAAGAAACAAAAATGTCTCCAGATGTTATCAGATTTCCTCTGGGGGTGGCAAAATGACTCTGGTTGATAACCACCGCTCTAGACAGCGCTCCTTCCCCAAGGAGAGTTGGGGTCAAAATGCGAAACCCTTATAAAGATATCAGCTCACTGTGGGCTGACAAATATTTTGACTGAGGAGAAGCAAGGGTTTGGAACACCAAAGAAACAGAAATGTAAGTAACCAATTAGAAAACATGTGGAAGTATTCTAACAGCATGAACAAGCTCACCATAGAATCACAGAGCTAGGAGTGATTGATTCTGCCTTGAGGGAGAGGTAGGCATAGAAACAGCTTAGCAGGGAATGTGAAATTTTATTTGGACCAAGAAGGCTGAGTGGATAAAGAGGAGAAAGGCACTGTCGGCTGAAGGACAAAAAAAATGAGTAAGGGAGTGGAGTCTTGTGGATTGCAAGCAGAAGGGTGTAGACACTGGAAGAGGAAAATGGTGGCAAATAATGAAGCCTATTATTATTATTTGCAGTCTTTATTTTAGTTCTTCCTTATACATGGTTCAAAGTTTGTCTCAAGCCTTGTTTATTCATTTTTCCTCATTTCCTCGTGAATGAAAAAAGTATTTCAAAACCAGAAGGGACCCTTACAGTGCATTTTATGAAATCAAGAAGCATCCAGAAAAAGAGATCAATGTGAGAGAAGGGGGGGTTTCTGTTTGAATTTCCGTCCAAGAGCAGAAATCATTTTTCTTTTTACTTCCTTTCTTTCTCTTTTCCTGATCCCTTGAGAAATTCAAACCCTCTTGAGCAAATGCTTGCTAGGGCCTAGGAAAAAGTAACCTGAATTGGCTCTTTCGAATCTATATTTGTGTGAAAGGGTATGAAAGTTCCCCACCCATTTAAATCTGATGGTATTTTAAATTTGGGTAATTATTTAAGTGAATTGTTATAAAAGCACGGAAAAGCTTTTTCCTGCTTTTTGGAAAGAATCACATTTGTAGTTTCTTCAGTGTAGAAAAAATAAGGATGGGCTTTCAAAATTATCAGTCGGTCTGGGTGTAGGCAAAACCTCATTTCAATTGACAACACAAGTCTTTACCCTTTAAGTGATGACAACGATAGTTCGAGGTCTAGTATTTGTTGTATCAAGTTCTGCACTTTGATGTTTGTAATCTATGCATTGCATGTTCATTAATAATGTTTGGTGAACAGTACTACACACTGCACTTTTCTGCATTGTGGAGTACACGGAAAAAAAACAAGATATGGCTCTTAATGTTTAGAAACCCACAATATTTGATTTTTGGATAATAATGCTGTCTACTGTATGATTGTACCCATTTTCTAACAGAAAATAGGTTAGATAAATTTAAATATTTTAAAATATTCTACTATATTTAGGGACAGAAAAGAGGCAGTGTAGAGTAGGTATTAAAATCACAGACTTTAAAAGTCAGATTCAGTCTTGGCTTCTGTACTTATGCAATTTGTAACCCATTGCTTAACCTTGTCAAACCTCAGTGCCCACATTTACAATGTGAGGATTTTAATACCATTTATCTCATGAGACTATGGTCAGAATAAATTGACATAATCCATGCAATGTGTTTAAATGGATACTAGCTTGTTTATTCATAATACCTAGTACAGCAGCTCCAATTTGAGTCACTACTTGGTTAAGTTTACAGTAATCCACTGTTATTCTTCAAGATGTATCTGTCTTCTCTACAAGTCACAAAAGGGAGTTGAAAGGAGATGTGATGGGAATCACCATCCCTGCATCTTCCAAGTCTTTGATGGTGGCACTAATGCCTGCAATTTCTCTAGGAATGCCATATTGCTTTTGATTTACTAATTTCCTAGGGGGAGGCGGTTCCAATGGCTTCTACTTGGCCTATTCCACCACAACAGTCCCCACTCCGCAGCTCAGGGAACCAACGTGGGAATTACATGAGTTGCTGTGTTTATTCTAATTGCACATCTGGAACTGGTGAAACAACCACAGGATGAGTTTGGGGACTCCCTGCATCCACTGTGAGTCAGATCTGAGCTTAAACTCCATTGATCATCTGACCTATGTACTCTCAATATTACTCTGACTGGAAGTCCACAGTGATGTTTTGGGTTTTCTGGAATAAGTGTCAGTACAGAGCCACTGTCCAATAGTCCCTGAAAGGTCTGATGATTTTTCCCAATGCACAATTACCCTGGAAGAAGGCTGTAGGCTTCTTTGGGGAAGGCTGGGAGAAACACTAACAGTATACATTTTTGGTAGTATACTGGGGTTCTTTTTCGAGGGGACGCAGGCTCCCTTTCATTCAAAGGGTTCTGGGTCTGTAAAGTACCTCAAGTCTGGAAACTAATTCAGCAGGCATGACTCTGCTTTTTACTATTCAAATTAGATTCTTGTTCACTTGTACTAAAACTTTTCTGCCTATATGTATCAGGTAGTAACCTAATGGACTTACTATCTATTTCACTTCTAAGAATACCATGATTAACTGGCTGATGCCACAGGTCTATATGAGTCAGACTCCTCCGATTGCTACTTTGACTCTGTGGTTCATTACAGAAACGACACCCATCTTGTCTTTGCCAGTTGGGTGCTATCACTTAGCCACTATCACCCCAGGATCAGATTGCTCCCATTGCATTTGACTTTTCCAATTGAATGACTGGGATTACCATGGAAAGACCTGGGCTTCAAAGAAGAATGATTGCTATGTTCTTAAAGGATACTGAAGCTTTCTATGCAAATTTATTTTGCCAAGTATTGGTCAAAGGTATGTCTTATGGCCTCGCCTAGTGTAGGTATTTATTAAATGATAAATCTACTCTAACATTCCAGTCTCTTTAAGCCTTTGAATCCCTTCCTTAACATTAAGCCAAAGGAGATCAAGCATTTCCAATTTGCTTATGGTGGGACATCTTTTGATTCATGTTTCGCCAGCCAACCAACCAGCCAACCAAACTGTTAGAGCCCTTTCCAACTTTGTGAGCTGCAACATTAAATGCAGACTTTCTGCTTAGTGAACCCACATCAATATTTTCAAACTAATCAAATTTTCTATTCTTTCCATAATTATCCCACACCCTTAATATCCATTCCCACACATGTTCCTTGGATTTCTACTTATGTAAATTAAATAACTCAAGTAGTTGTTTTGGACTTTGTTCCTCTCCTTTGGGGGTCTGCTGGGATTTGAGTCTAGTTATAAGTCTAGAAGCAAAGACAGGTGCTGGAAGTGGGTTGGGAGGAAAATCAGCATGTCTTGCATGGTAACTACTTCAGTTGCGGTCATAACTATGAATATTTCCTTAGGCAATGCAGGTTTAGTTCCCTAACATGGAGGTGAAAGGCCAATACCACCAGGGGTGGGGAGGGCACTATCCACCAGGGGTGGGGAATGCCACTGCTGTGTCAGAGAAGACTCATCAGAATTTAGGAACTAAATGTTCCCAGCTTCATCAGTGTCTTCATACATGTCCTCCCCCTAATTTACATTATGTCATTCTTTCTCAATTAATGCAATTACTTTAATAGCAGACCCCTTGTGAGGCTGAAAGCTCAGTCTTGTATTTCAATTCAGCCAATTGCAGGATGAGGTTCTATGTTTCATTTTCTGCAATTTCAGCCCTGCAGCTACAGTAAATAAGGCTTTTCCTCAGGACACATCTAGAAACTCTGTCATTTGTGCAGTGCTTGAGCTGGAAATTTGAATTCCTGAGCTCGTTTTTTTCTTTCACCACTTTGTCCAGCAATATTAGAAGCAACCAACCAACATCATTATATTTTTGTTTTCCAAAAATGTTCAAAAGTATCATATACAGAGTCTCTTGTCTTCTCACTTCTTATAAGTGATTAATTAGGGGTATTCGGTGCAGATAATTTTGCATTTCTATAAGCAATTTACTCCATGAACTACCGGTGCTCTTTTAACTAATGGAAATAGTTATTTGTGTCTTTAAAGAGTTTAGAAAGACAATTTCAGAAACTTCAGAACCAATTCTGAAAATTCTCACCCTTAAAATTTTGTTCCTCCAGATCTTCTAGAACTACTCTTGGTACCAACATCTGTATTGGTCAGAGTTCCCCAGAGGAATGAAACAAATAGGATAGATAGATAGAGAGATAGATAGATAGATAGATAGATAGATAGATAGATAGATAGATAGATAGATAGATAGATAGATAGATGATAGATAGATAGAGGTAGATGATGATTATAGATAGATATAGATCATGATTATGAAGATAGATAGATAGATAGGTAGAAGTATAATAGGGAACTTATTAGGGAAATTGGTTCATATAATTATTGAAGCTGAGCCATTCCATGATCTGCCATCTATAAGATGAAGAATAAGGAAAGCTGATGATGTAATTCAGACTGAGCCTGAAGACCTGAGAACCAAGAGTGCTGATGTTTGAGGGTCAGAGAAGATGGATGTCCCAGATCAGACACAGAGAACAAATTCATCCACTCTCCATTTCATGGTTCTTTCTGGGCCCTCCCTTGACTGAGTGCATAACACCTTCCCACATTGGTGAGAGTAATCTTTACTCAGTTGGCTCATTCAAATGTTTTAATGTCTTCTGGAAACACCCTCATAGACACAACTCGACACAATGCTTATCAGTTTTTTGGGCATCCCTTGACTCAGTCGACACATAAAACTAATCATCTTCCTGAGATAAGATGAATTTAAAAGAAGCCTTAATCACTTTTGAGGATGGGTTTGGTGAAGGCCTGGAGTTTTCTTGCTGGACCTTTTACAAAAGGTATCTCTCAAGTGCAATAGGCATTAAAGGGATCAAGTTAATAAGAAGTTGGGAACCTACTTACACTTACATAAGATGGTGATGATATTTATGATTGCCTAGGCAGCTATTTACCCTGGAGATGAGATAATATTTTTAGGGAACTGATATGCATTAATTCTATGTGCAAAAGCTGGCAGGTGAGGGTGAGTATGGCTACATGTGTGGAGGGGAGTAATGTGGGTGACACTGGATGAGTGGATGAATTATTTGATATTAAAAATTCACCATATGCAGGCCGGGTGTGTTGGCTCACCCCTGTAATTCCAGCACTTTGGGAGGCCGAGTGGGGCGGATCACGAGGTCAGGAGATCGAGACCATCCTGGCTAACATGGTGAAACCCTGTCTCTACTGAAAATACAAAAAATTAGCCGGGCGTGGTGGCGGGTGCCTGTAGTCCCAGCTACTCGGGAGGCTGAGGCAGGAGAATGACGTGAACCCAGGAGGCGGAGCTTGCAGTGAGCTGAGATGGCACTGCTGCACTCCAGCCTGGGCTACAGAGCGAGACTCTGTCTCACAAAAAAAAAAAAAAAAAAAAAAAAAAAAATCCACCGTATACTACAGAAACTTTACTTCTGCTACCTCATTGTTTTTCAATCCTGTGGGAAGGCTTCATGCATTTGAAGCACATCTTAAAATGCAAATATCTATATACACTATGCCAGGTACTGGTGCATAGATATGTAAATTCACCGTTACCAACAAGACTATTCAACTAAGCTTAACTTGATTCTGTTTAGCTCTGCTTAGTTATAAATATATTTACAACTAAAAAGAGATGTGGCTTAGAGGAGGGAAAGAGGAGGTTTAACTGGCACTGTGTGGGTCAGAAGCACTCTCAAGGTGTCCTTATCCTTTTAGCATTTCCCCCAATTTTTTCATCAGAATGTAATTTGAAAGGAATTAGAGTCGTTCTTTTGTACTAATTTTTATTGCTCATTGCAGGGCTAGAGGGATGTTGACTCTACACTGTGTGCCTCTTCCCTGATGTCCTTCATATCCCTACTGGGATACTGCCTAGTGGAGCTGTGAGAAGAGGGCCACCATCTTCCAGACCCCTAAATGGTAGATCCACCAACAGCTTTCCCCATGCACCTGGGAAAGCCTGTGAAAGCAGCCAGGAGGGAGGCTGTACTCTGCAATGCCACAGAGGCAGAGCTGCCAAAGACTATGGGAACCCATATCTTGAATCAGCATGACCTGAATGTGAGACATGGACTCAAAGGAGAATATTTTGGGACTTTAAGATTTGTCCTGCTGGATTTTGGACTTGCATTGGGCCTGTAGCCCCTTTGTTTTATCCAGTTTCTCCCATTTGGAATGGCCATATTCACCTAATACCTGTACCTCCATTGTATTTGGGAAGTAATTAACTTGCTTTTGATTTTACAGGCTCATAGGTGGAAGGTACTTGCCTTGTCTCAAATGAGACCTTGGACTATGGACTTCAGAGTTAATGCTAAAATGAGTTAAAACCTTGGGGGACTGTTGGCAAGGCATGATTGGTTTTGAAATGTGAGGACAAAAGATTTGGGAGGGATCAGTGGCAGAACGATATGGTTTGGCTGTGTCCCCGCCCAAATCTCACCTTGAATTGTAACTATCAAAATTCCCATGTGTCATGGGAGGAACCTGATGGGAGGTGATTGAATCATGGGAGTGAATTTTTTCTCCATGCTGTTCTTGTGATGGTGGGTGAGTCTCATGAGATCTGATGGTTTTAAAAACAGAGTTTCCCTGTGCAAGCTCTCTCTTTGCCTGCTACCATTTATGTAAGACATGACTTACTCCTCCTTGCCTTCCACCATGATCGTGAGGCTTCCCCAGCCACATGGAGCTATAAGTCCATTAAACCTCTTTCTTTTGTAAATTGCTCAGTCTGGGGTATGTCTTTATCAGCCGCATGAAACAGACTAATACACCTCAGCATACCAAAATGCTGAGATGACAGGCATAAGTCACCATGTCTGGCCTCTTTTCTTAAATAGGAGTTTCAATAGGCCAGGTTGCAGGAAATTGACCAGGTTACATTTGTTGGAGTGTAAGATCATTGTACGCTAAGATGTAATATATCCTTACCTAGCTCTTTCTTTCTTCCTGTTGTCTTAATATGTTGAACAGGCCTCTGTTACAGGTGTCCAGTCAAAATGTAATAAAGCGCTAGTATTTGTATTTTTCTTGGAGGGTGGAGTAATCAGTGATCCCATTTATTGTTTGAACCTAAGCAAAATGTTCTAAAGCAGCTTTACAAGAGCTCTGATTTTTAATAATTGAATATGGGCCCATCTATTAAGAAGAGGTGGTGTGGGTTCTCATTTGTCAATTCTCCTTGAATAAATGCCCTAAATAACCTTGGGCACTAGATGTTGGATGGTTGATGGGATAATACCCAAGCATTCCAGACACCCCTCAGTCTCGGCTCTCTGAGATTCCACTTTTGGGAAACCCATTGGCTGGACTGATATGACACTGACCAAAAAATGTCACTGGGAGAAAAACACCAGGGCCCTGAAGGGAGTTCAGTAGGGTGGTAGGAAAATTGGTCTGGTAACTGATTCTCCTTCCAGGGTTCTCAAAATGTCCTTAGTTTGTAGAAAGAGCTAGTTCTGGCATACCAAGCCAACCTAGAAAATGATTTCTGTGAGGATGACTATGAATAGACAGATTCAAACTTGAAGTTTGGGAACTGGCAGGTATTTAAACAAGTAGAGGCATACAGTAGTGGTGAACAAGTGTCCAGAAGAATGGGTAAGACAAGTGTTCAAAAGTGATTTATGTGGCCACAATAAAACAATAGTGCTAATGGGGTAGGGTGGCTTTATAATGCTTTCTTTTCCATCTGGAGTTTGAGAAGAAGAGCTACACAAACTTTTGGTTGAGTGAACCCTTGGGTTCTTTGGGTAATGTATATTTGTAAAGAGAGGCATGTGAGAATTCAACCAATTAGTGGAAATCATAAAAATGTGGTGTTATCTATATCTTAAGTTGGTAGAGCAGATCAGGCAGGTTACTTCGAGTCTATAGTACCTGCATAGCAGCTAAGTAAAGATATTGAGGAGGAAATTGCATAAATGAGACTGTCCAGAGAGAGATTACAATTGAAAATACAGACTTAAGAGGCTTATTCTCTTCCTATTTGCATGTCTTTTATTTTTTTCTCTTGCCTCACTGCTCTGGTATTTATATTTTTATCTCGCCCAATTGCTCATAGAACTCTGAGGACTATGTTGAATAGGATTCATAAGAGTGAGCAACCTTGTCTTGTTCCAGTTATCAAGAGAAATGCTTTCAGTTGTTCCCATTCAGTAAGATGTGGTTCTGGATTTGTCATAGATGGTTCTTATTATCTTAAGATATATTCCTTTGTTGTTTAGTTTCCTGAGGGTTTTCATCATGAAAGGATGTTGGGTTTTATTGAAAGCTGACTTTATGTCCATTGAGATGATCATATGATTTTTGTCTTTAATTCTGTTTATGTGGTGAGTCACATTTATTGATTTGTGTTTTGTTGAACCAACCTTACAATCAAGGATGAAGCCAACTTGATCGTGGTGAATTAACTTCTTGATATGCTATTGGATTCAGTTTGCTGGTATTTTGTTGGAGATTTTTATGTCTTTGTTCATAGAGGATATTGACTTTTAGTTTTCTTTTTTTGTGTGTCTTTGTTAGGTTTTGGCATTAGGATGATGCTGGCTACGCAGAATGAGGTAAGAATGAGTCCCATCCCCTTGATTTTTTGAAGTAGTTTCAGTGTAACTGGCACTAGTTCTTTTTCATACATCTGGTAGAACACGGCTGTGAATCCATGTGGTCTAGAACTTTTTTGGTTGGTAGGTTTTTTTATTACTGATTCAATTTCAGAACTTGATATTGCTCTGTTCATAATTTCAATTTCTTCCTGATTCAGTCTTGGGAGATCATGTGTTTCTAATAACGTATTCATTTTCTCTAGATTTTCTAGTTTGTGTGCATAGAGGTGTTCATGATAATCTCAGAGGAACTTTTGTTATTTCTATGGGATTGATTATAATGTCACCTTTGGTGTTTTTTGTTGTGCATATCAAATCATCTTTTTCTTTGTTAATCTAGAATTCATTGATATTGTATATTCTTTCAAAAATCAAACTTTTGGTTTTATTTCTTTGTATGAATTTTTTGTCTCAATTTCATTTAGTTCTGCTCTGATTTTAATTATTTATTTTATTCTGCTACCTTTGGGGTTAGTTTTTTCTTGTTTTTCTAGTTCCTGTAAGTGTGATGTTAGGTCATTAATTTGAGATCTTTCCAACTTTTTGAGATAGGCATTTAGCACTACAAACTTGGCTCTTGCTTTTGTGTTACAAACTTGCTGTTTTGCTTTAGTACTTATTTTGGTTAGTGCTATAAACTTGACGATTTTTGTTTTCTCTCAGAGATTTTGAAATGTTATATCTTTGTTTTAATTTTATTTCAAAGAACTGTTTGATTTTTGCATTAATTTTATTGTTTACTTAAAAGTCATGTGGGAGAAAGTTGTTTTTTTCCATATAATTACGTGGTTTTGAGAGCTGTTCTTGGTATTAATTTCTATTTTTTACTCTACTGTGTTCTGAGAGTATGGTTGGTACAATTCAGTTTTTTCTTTTTTAATTTATTGAGACTTGCTTTATGGCTGCATATGTGGTCAATCTTGGACTATATTATGTGTACACGTTAGAAGAATGCATAGTCTGTAATTCATGGGTGTAGTAGTCTGTAAATGTTTATTAGAAACAATTAGTTGAGTGTCAGGTTTAAGTCCAGAATATCTTTGTTTTTCACTCAGCAATCTGTCTAATGCTCAGTGAGATTCTGAGATACACCACTGTTACTGTGTGGTTGTCTACAAGTTTTCATGTATGTAGAAGTACTTGTTTTATAAACTGGGGTATTCCAATGTTGAGGCATATATATTTAGGAAAGTTAAGCCTTCTGGTTGAATTTAACACTTTATCATTACATAATGTCATTCTTTGTCCCTTTTTACTATGGTTGGTTTATAGTTTATTTTATCTGATATAAGAATAGTAACCTCTACTCTTTTTTGTTTTCCATTTCTGTGGTAGAGTTTTTTTTCCAAACTTTTACTTTGAGTCTATGGGTATCATTACATGTGAGATGAGTCTCTTGAAGACAGTACATAGGTGTATCTGTATTTTTTTAAATCTGACTTGCCACTCTCTGACTTTTAAGTTGGACATTAGACCATTTACATTCCAGGTAAATATTGATACGTCAGGCTTTGATCCTTTCATAAAGTTGTTAGCTGGTTGCTTTGTACCTTTCATCATGTGGTTGCTTTATAGAGTCTGTGGGCTATGTACATAAGTGCGTTTTTGTGGCAACAGTTACTGTTCTTTCATTTCCATGTTTAAAACTCCCTTAAGGATCTCTTGCAAGGCTGCTCTAGTGGTAATAAATTCCCTTAGTACTAGCTTGTCTGGAAAATATTTTATTTCTCTTTTGTTTCTGAAGCTTAGTTTGGCACGACATGATATTCTTGGTTGGAATTTTTTTCTTTAAGAATGCTGAAAATAGGCCCCAATATCTCCAGGCTTATAAGGTTTCTGCTGATTTCACTGTTAGCCTTAAGAGGTTCTGTTTATATGTGATCTCACATGTTTTTCTAGCTGCCTTTAAGATTTTTTCTTTATTGTCGACCTCGAATAGTCTGGTGAGCATATGCCTTGGTGATATTTATTTTGTATAGTATCTCATAGATGTTCTCTGGATTTCTTGTATCTGGATGTCTACTTCTCTAGCAAATTGCCTTGAATTATTTCCTCAAATATGTTTTCCTGATTATTTACTTATTTTCTTTCTCTCTTAGGAATGCCAATAATTTGTAGGTTTGGTCACATTACATCATCTGATATTTCTCAAAGACTTGTTTATTTTATAAAATTATCTTTTCTTTGTTTTTGATTGAGTGGGTTAGCTCAAAGGAACCGTCTCCAAGTGAGAAATTCTTTCTTCTCTTTAGTTCAATCTATAGATAAAGGTTTCTATTGTATTTTGAAATTCCTCAAGAGAGCTTTTCATTCCAGAAGCTGATTGATTTCTTTTGAAGGTGTTTATCTCTCCTAATTTTTTCGATTGCTTTAGAAGTTTCTCTGTGTTAAAACTTTTCGACATCATGTTGGATCTCATTGAGCAATTTGTGTTTTTAATTCCTATTTGTTTAGACTAAACTTCCATTTTCATTAGGAACTATTGCTAGAGAGCTAGTGTAAATATTTGGTGGTGTCACTACATTCAGATTTATCATGGTGCCAGAATTCTTGCCCCTATTTCTTCTCATCTGGAAAGGCTGGCATTTCTAATTTCTAAAATTACTTTTGTGCAAGTAGGAATTTTTTTTCTTTCTTTTCCTATAATAGTATTGTTTTTTTTTCTTTCCTTTCTTCCCTCCCTAGGAATGTGAATGTATAGAGTGCTTGATAGGGTCTTTTGACTTTGCTTCTATAGCCCTATGCATTTCTTTCAGTAGATTTTACATTGTGCTATACAGTTCAATCTACAAGTTGATAGAGGAAATTTATAGGGAAGAGCTGGCCAGCACAGCTGGGTATATATTTGATCCTTGTTTACTGGCAGAAACTCTCTGCAAGAGGCAATAAGCTGATTCATGGAATGCACAGTGGTCTGAGTTCCTGTTCAACCCCAGGGTAGTGGGGGCCACAGTGGATTGGGCCAGACAAAGCAGGTTTGCCTACAAGTCCACCAGTGGCTGGCACAAGTGCCAAGGGAGAATTCATTGTGTGGCCACCAATCACCCAGAGGTGTCTCTAGGCATGGAGCTGGAAAACTTTCTCAGCCCCAAGTTTTCTATCTGGGTAAGGGGTTGGCCTAAACCAATCCAGGACAGTGGGTGAGTTCAATGCCTGGATATCTGCCTGAGCATGGAGCAGGGAGTCACCCCCACTCCTCTTCACAAGAAGATTGGGCAATTCAGGCTGCTGAGCCAGTCAAACAGGTATTCTGAGTGCCTGGAGATCTACTTGGGAATATAGCAGAGAGGCCCCTCTCCTCCCCACACCAGGATCTTTGCATAGGAAATGTGGAGTGGCTCAGGCTGCTGATCCGGGCAAGTTGGTCCTCTGAATGCCAGGAGATCTCCCTGGGCATGGAGAAGAGAAGGGTTCACTGCACCATAATCTATGTCCAGAAAGGGTGGAATGGCTTAGGCTACTGAACCAGATGAGGGAGTACTCTGAATTCTTAGGGATCTCCCTGGGTATGAAGGAGAAAGGGCCTCCCTGCACTAGGATCAATACACAGGAAGGGTTGGGTGGGCCAGGATGCTGATCTAGGTGAGCAGGTACTCCAAATATCTGGAGATCTGCTTGGACATGGAGTGGAGACCCCCCATTCCCCACATCACCTTGCATCAAGATCTCTTCACAGAAGAGGTGGGGTGACTCAGGCTGCTGAACCAGGCAAGCAGGTCCTCTGAATGCCCGGAGATCTGCATAAGAATGTAGCAGAGGCCGGGCGCGGTGGCTCAAGCCTGTAATCCCAGCACTTTGGGAGGCCGAGACGGGCGGATCACGAGGTCAGGAGATCGAGACCATCCTGGCTAACACGGTGAAACCCCGTCTCTACTAAAAATAATAAAAAAACTAGCTGGGCGAGGTGGCGGGCGCCTGTAGTCCCAGCTACTCGGGAGGCTGAGGCAGGAGAATAGCGTAAACCCAGGAGGCGGAGCTTTCAGTGACCTGAGATCTGGCCACTGCACTCCAGTCCGGGTGACAGAGCGAGACTCCGCCTCAAAAAAAATAAAAAAAGAATGTAGCAGAGAGGGCCCCTTATCCCTGCACAAGGGTCTCTGCACAGGAATGGTGGGGCAGCTCAGGCTGCTGATCCAAGCAAGGGTGCTCCAAATCCCTGAAGATTCGCTTGGCCATGGAATGGAAAGGGCCTCACTGCACCACAATCTATGTCTAGGAAGGGTGGGGCTGCTCAGGCTGCTATTTGAGGTAAGTGGGTGTTCTAAATGCCTTGATTTTCACCTGGGAGTGAAAGGGTGGATCAGAGAGGGCCCTGCTGCACCCTGATCTCAGGGGAGAAAAGTGGGGCACCCAGCCATGGCACACACAGACATGTGTCAAGTCACCAAACTGGCCCTGGCTGTAAGTCTCTCTGTCCAGAAGATACAAAAGCTGTAGCAGCTCTCTTCTCAATCCAGACTGGCAACAGGGTAGAACACAATTCTAGCATTTACTGCTGAGGCATTTTCCACAGTTCTGGCTGTCTAGACCCCCATCCTACTCCAGAGAAGGTGTTCCAATCTCTGGCCCAAGACTAAAATGTCTGCATGGCCACACTGCTAGGTGGTCAAGAATGGCTGACTTTGCACTTGGATTAAAAATGATGCCCTGCTCTATGTCCAGATCTGGGAAAATTGCCAGATCTGAAATAAGCAATGTCTTCAGCTTTTCCCATTGTCTTTCCTTCACAGCATCTCCAAGTCTCTCCCCAAGTTGCTCTGGGGCTTGGGAGGAAAAAAAAAGTTCTCTCCCTTGGCCTGGCTTTCTTTGATCCCCAGTGGAAATGTGAGTCACAGAGGGAGGCTCTCTGCTTCTCTCACGTATAGGAGATTCACTCACTTTTATCATCCTGATGCCGTCAAGGGTTGTTTGCTGGCATTCTCGTTGCCAGGATTTGGAGTGTCCTTCATGTTTCTGTGGATTCCCATTTTCCTTCTTGAAGTAAAGCTAGCAGAGTTGATCTTTATGCACTATCTTGCTATTTCCAAGTGGCTGATGCACTTAGAAACATTTAGTCTACTCTCCTGAAAAAACAGAAGCACTTTCCTAACGTATTATCTCTGCTCCTTTCACTTACCTGCACCAACACATGCTTTTGTTGTTTACATCAGTTGGTGTTGGGATTTTGGTTTATTTGAATCCAAAAGAGCTTAGAGCTCTTTTGACAATGGAATTTTCACATAGACTTTGATGCCTCTCAGATTGTGGCACCCTTAGATATCCTTGGTCTAGGGAGCTGGATGGTTGTTGTAGAATGGATAGGGTAGGTTGCACTTGTAGCTGTCTCATATGTCATTTACTATTAAGTACCACCGTCTTTGATACAGTACAAACAACTTTTATAAGTCAAGATACCTTAACCACAATAGTAAATTTCTAAATAGATCCATTGTTAATAATGTCATAGATGGTCTTTCTCCATGTATATATTAGTTCACATAAGACTATAAACTTGAGACCAGATTGGCTGAAACTATAACTGTCCTTCCATGCAAATCTCTATGGCTTCTCTGTAAAGGAATACCTTTTACAGCTGTACACTGGGTGAAATAATTGTATAGAATCTTACTCAGGCTTCAAATAGTTCTCACCAAGTATTCTCTACTTTCTTACAAAAGTTTGAATAATAACAATCTTCAAAACACTAATATAAATCTCTAGACGCCTTCTGATCTCTTAGGAGCTATGAGCAAATGTTATGCTAACATGCTCTGTTACAGCTGAGAGAATACATTGAATTTGCTAGTGAACCACATTATTGACAGAGCTCTGGGAATTCAACCCCATGAGCCTCAGAAGTTAGAAAGCAGAGCAAAGCTTATGCAGAAAAATAAAGTCTTTTCACTATGGCCTTCACTTTTAATTATAACGCCCTAAAAGTTACAATTTTATTCTACCGTCTCACCAGGCATTTAACAAACAGGATTGCTGCATCTTGCTTTTGAAGAGCATGTCTGCATCAAAACATAGTATGCCTCCACCTCCTGTGGAACTACCTATTAATTCAAAGGCATATTTCATCTGAGTTGTCTAGACTGTCATTGGCATTGGAAAATTAAAAATGAAAATGTTCAGTTCTTACTGTGCTGTGGAATGCAGGAATGGGGAGACTCAGAGACATCATAACTTTAAAAGTGCAGACCACCGTTCCACTCTGAAAACAGAACAAGCCCAGGAGTGTTTGCTATGACTTTATAAAGGAGCTTTTAAAGATTTAGAGTTAAAATAAAACACCTCTTCCAGAACTGGAGGTGTGGGACCCATAACTAGTGTGTGCACCATCTATCTTGTCTTTCAGGGAGAGTTGCTAGGCAGGCAAGGGCACAGAAAATCCCATTGGAATAAACTTCTTGATATGTCCAAACTATTTGATTGTAATAGAATTTGGAGACAATTATTGTGCTGCTAGAAATCACATTTGAAAAACTGTTAGGGCCAGAGATGAAATAGAGCTTATCCAGCTTTTCTGTAGTTAAATCAGTGGGAGAAGAATCTTGAGCCTAATTCATTCTGGGAAATAACATGCCCAGCCAACCTGGGAATGACTCCAGCTTTGGAATTAAAAAGACCTGGGCTCATATCTTAGCTCTGTCAATTTCCATTAGGTTATTTAAACTATCTGGGCCTTACTTTTCTCATAGGCAAAATAGTGATACCTATCTTAGAATATAGTAATAATGGTTAAATTGAATCATATATTGAAAGCCAATATCCTGGTAACAGATACTAGCAAATGCATATAAATGATAGTTATGGAACACGGGCATGACAACAAGCATAGTGCTTTGCAGATACTTTTCTATCTTTTAGCTTCAATTATTCAGGAGGGAAATACACTATTTTGTTTAATTTTAAATTTGGGATTTGGGGAAGATTTTGCTTAGAAGGTAGAGGTGGGGAAGATAGAGGAAGTTGTTTTTTTTTTTTTTTTAATTATTATGCTTTAAGTTCTAGGGTACATGTGCATAACGTGCAGGTTTGTTAGAGGAAGTTTTAAAGGTAATTGCTTTCAACTTTTGCTCTGATTTTGAAATCAGGACAGTAGTTTTATTCACTTATATTTAAAAAATACTTATAATGTTATTCCTATTTGCCAGATTCTGTCTTAGTCCTGAGGATACAGAAATTAACAAACTGGATACCATCTTTGGCCCTGTACAACTTGCTATAAATCATGGGACATGGATGTTAACAAAGTAATTGCACAAATAATTGTGCAAAACTGTATTAAATGCTATCAAGGGAAAATATTATGGGTTTGGAGAGTATTTAATGAGGAAATCTAACCAACAGCATAGATTTCTATTTCCTGAAGATTCATCCCCAGTGGAAATGTGAAGTTTGAAGAGATTTTCCTCAATATGCTTTCCAAAACCATGTGGTTCCCTTCCTAGATAAGGGAACTAGTTTCTTGTAGTCCTTTGACAATGACTCTGTATTACTTATCTGTGTATTCTCAGAACTTAAGAAAGGTGCTGGTTATATCATATTTGGGTATATCCAAAGAGTGGAATGGGAAAGTGACTAATGATTGTCCATCTTATTTATTTATAATACAAGATAAATTAAGGACAAGATAAATTAAGTACATTTATACAAGATAAATTAAAGACATTTCCATTTCTATGTAATACAATCCACCAGCTGGGCAATAACTGCTACCCAAAATGTCTTATCTCCATCCCCTCACCCAAGGAAGAGGAGTTCCTCAGCCACCCCTGTGTTGACCCCTTCTGACTCATTCCTTTGAACTTCCATCTGTTAGACAGGCCTAGAGTTCTCTTAACAGAGCACTACACATGCTTAAACCCTTTCTAAATTTGCCAAACTAAATACCCTATAGCTGACTGAGGACATGTTGTCCTCACTAGGAATGGTGAACCATGATGAGGATGAGGAATAATGGCAGGGTACAGGGAAGAAGAGAGATAAACTCTATGATATTTGTAATTTTGATCTTGGCAATTCCTATTTAATACTGCATTTCCCTTCCACCAAAATCATTTCTGGTAAATTTCATGAGCAAACTAAAATAAATTATAGAACATTAGAGTTGGAAGGAACCCCTGAAGTTTGTATCACATAGGTTTCTGATAAGTGGCAGAAAATATACCCTACCAATAAGGTTCTGTATTAATTGACTCAAATGCTAAAAAAGACAGTACTCTGGGGGTACTGTCAAGTACTGCATTGCCTGATCAAAGGTTCAGAATCTGGCTTCTATCTCTTAGCCACATTGTGAAATTGTGGAAGGTACTACAGATTTGCCTGTTCAACATTCATGCATGTTTTTCTAGTATGTCTTCCATATTCCAAAATATGTAAAACCCCAAACTGCATTTCTAGTCTTCCTTCTGGCTGTGAGTAGATATGATTTGAGTTGTGCCAAACCATGGCATTTTCATGAGACACAGATGTGAAATTGGTTGAGGGGTAGATAAGGTTGGTATGTTAGGCATTCATTTTTCTGGCTTGTATTATGGCCGAGGCCCCATCAGTACACACTTCCTGAGTCAGAGATTTTCTCTGGTGGAGGTGGAAGCTTTCCTGATCACAGTAGATGCAGCCCAGGTCTGTGTCAGCAGATTCTTAATTTAGTATTTTTCCCACATTGGTAATGGAAGTTCTCCCAGTTACAGCAGAGATAATGTGATTCTGAATGCTAGACATTTTTTCTGGGAAGTCCTGCTTACACCTAGCTCCTTCAGATTTCCAATGATTTTCTAACCTACCTCACATTTGGTAAGCTTCGATGGAACTCTCTTTCTGTTTAAACTAGTTATAGTGGTTTATATTGTCTGCAGCTGACCCTTATCTGATTTGTCTTCATTCTTAGCTTCTGTGTAGGAAGAGGAGCGCTGTAGCAAACACAAGCCATATACTCGCCAAGATTCAGTTTCACAGGAAAAACACACACTTGCTTGAATCTCTTTCTGTCTCTCTCAAAAATTACAACTAAAGTTTTATTTGAACTAATTGCCTCCAAATGGGTCATTTATTTAATTTAAAGAAATTACTGGGAAGCCAGGACAGCGTTGCCACCTTGAGTCACATGCCCATGACCAAGTATATTCCACTTGGCAAAACACTGAGGGCTTAGGAGTCTGCTTTCATCAAAGGCATGCCATAAATCGGCAGGTCCTAGAACACAATGCTGCCATCACTTTCCAATCCCTCAGTCTTTGCAAACTGATAGTGTACAAAGCTGAGTTATTTCTAATGAGCATAAAGTCCTAGAGTGTGATCCTTTAAGACAAAAAGTCTTTTTAAACCTTCTTCACTCATCATCCAACACTTGCTCTCCATCTGATATCATTTTCTAAGCAAGGCCTCGATTATTTATTCTTGATTTGGATAAAAATTTGTATCTTTATTTGAGACTGTTTTTGCAATGGTTTTTCCATCTTTAAAAATAAGTATTATGTATTGAGCAACACTTATGTAGCAGACACTGTACATAGTCTTTTATATATTGCATTCACTTTACTCCTCTATGTAAACTTTGGGGAAAATTAACTGGAATTTTCTTGTTTATCAGAGAGACAAATCCTATTCAAAGGGGTTCAGGGAAAAGAAGGTCACTGCACTACATAACATCGATAAGAAAGACAGAGGTTTAGCTTGAGACACTTAGAATCTAAATATCCGACAATATAAAGTTAGTTGGTTTAGTTAGTGATGGTTTATATTTAGGGAAAACATACTATAAAACGTTTTAAACATTAGTTTAGAAAAATTATATAAAATTATTAATAATATGGTAAATATAAAAGCCAGAATATAAAACAATACAATGTAATTTAATTTTATATATATATGTGTTATACACATATGTACACCAATAATTGTATATATAATCCAATACAAATATATCACTTTATTTTTACGATTTCACCATAGGCCATTAAATATGTTAACATAGTCTGCAACCAGCTTTGGAATGCATTTAGGACAAACCCAAGAACAAATTACCCATTTTTTAAAACAAAGTTTAAAAACATTTATAGAATATGAAATTATCCAATCCCTAACAATGTTATATTCACAACTTTTGACAACCAATAAAATAATTACTGGGCATGCAAATAAGAAGGAAAATATGACATGTGAGAAGAAAAATCAGTTGACAGAAACCAATCCAGAAATGGCACAAATGATAAAATTAGTAGACAAGGAATATGTGTTAAAGAAAATAGAGAAAAATTAATCAGGTTACTTAGAGACATGGAAGAGATAATCAAATACCAAATTAAAAATCTAAAGGTAAAAAATACAATGTCTGTGATAAAATTTGCAGTGGATGCAATTAATAGAAAATTAGACACTACAGAAGAAAAGGTTAGTGAATTCAACCACATAAAGACATGTCTTCATTTAAAATGAAATCCAGGAAAAAAAAGTAACGAACAAAGTATCTGTGAGCTGAGGGATAGTTTTAAGCAGCCTAGTAAATTAAACATAAACTCAATTTAAGTTGAGTCCCTGAAGTAGAAGTGGGGCACAGAAAAAATATTTGAAGTAATAATGGCTGAAACTTTTCTGGATTTAAAACTCAACAAAGAAAACAAACAACTCAATTTAAAAATTAACAAAGAGAAGACTATGGAGACATTCAAATAATTGGTGGTTGCCAGGGACTTGCAGGGGAGGGGCGTAGACTGAGTGAAGTGAGAGATGGTTGAATAGGTAGAGTCAGAGGGAAACTCTTCTCTATAACACTGTAGCAGTGGATATATTCATTACACATTTGTCAAAACCCATAGAATGTACAACACAAATAATGAACCCTATGGTTTATTCTATTATTAGTTAATAGCAATGGATCAATATTGGCTCATCAGTTGTAACAAATGTACCACACTAATGAAAAACGTTAACAAGAGAGGAATCTGGGGAGCGGTTGAGAGAGTATATGGAAACTCAATGTACTTTCTGCCCAATTTTTCTATTAATCTAAAACTGCTTTTTAAAAAGCCTATTAAGTAAAATTTTCTTTAAAAAATCAGAATTTGATAAAAACCATATACAAACAGATTCAAGATGCTCAAAGCAACCAAAGAACAAGAAATATACAGAAAACCATATGAAACACATTAAAATTAAATTTCTTGAGCAGTATATAGTAGGTAGTCATTTATGTCTGATTGTTTTTCACTTACCATAACTCTTCGTTGGGTACAGGAGAAGCTTTTTACTTTTTATTGCTGAGTAATATTCAACTATATGTGTATACTACTTTTTTTTTAACTGATTCAACAGTTGATAGGTGAATTCGTTACAGTTTTGGGCTACTATAAATAAAGCTACTGTAAACATTGAAATGCAAGTCTCTGTGGTAATATATATTTTTATTTCTTTTACATAAATATCAGGAATGGAATTGTTTGTTCATATAGTAAATATGCAAGACAGTTTGAAACATTTTTCAAAGTGGCTATATCATTTTAAGTGTCTCAGAGTTCCAGTTGCCTTAAAGTTTTGCCAGCACTGGGTAGTGCTATCTTGTTTGTTTGCTTGTTTTTAGTTTTAGCCGTTCTAGCAGTGTACATTGTGATTGTACTTTACATTTTTTCTGATGACTAGTGATATCGACCACCTCTTCATGTGCTTCTTTGCCATCTGTATATCTTGGATGGTTAAGTGTCTGTTTAAATTATTTCCCCATTTTTCTGTTAGGTTATTTATGATTTCACTATTGAGTTACAAGAGCTTTTAACATATTTGGTATATGTTCTTTATCATATATGTTTTCTCTCAGTCTGTGATTTGCTTTCCTTCTGTGCCTGGCTTATTTCACTTGCCTCTCATTTTCTAAATTGTGTTTCAAAAGGCAAAGATTCTTACTTTGAGGATCAATTTATCAATGCTTTCTTTCATACTTTGTGCTTCTTTCTGTTCTATTTAAAGAAACATCAAGTTTAGACAGAACACTGTTTATTCTGGCTTTATGTCCTTCTTACTTTTCTAGTATTTCCTTAACTTATTTGTGAATCTTTGTTTTATTTTGTATTTATTCTTAGATGACAAAAATACAGAGTATCAAAACATTTGTAAACATGTATTAGTTCATGAAATCTAAAATGATGGAAACTCCTAAGGTAGGAAATAATTAAAGTGAGTCACCTGATCCAAGAGAAAAAACCCTAGGTGGAGATCACATAGCTCTGAAGTTTACTGGCATTTCTTTACCAAGAGTCCTGTCACTTTGGGAACATTGTTTCTGTGATTCAGTTTTCTCCGTTGAAAACTGAAAGATTAATATGAATAACACCTAAGGTGACTTCTTGATCTAATATCCTAAGACTTCCAAGTAGTTTTAGAATCAATTTTTAATAGTTTCTTAGAAGAAGTATGATAAATCTATCAGATATTGAGGTTTCTTACAGAAATCTAAAATAGTCATATTAAAGAGATGTCTGATCTATCAAGTGATAAATTAACCAACCAGCAATGTTCATTAGTGATTCAGTTTTTCCAGGAAAATTATATTATGAAATACTTACGTGGTTTTTATGTGTCAGGCATTTCCCTAAGTGTATATGTTGGTGGAATGAGGGGGTATGTGCATGTGTATGTACGCTCAATCAGTATAACCTTTATCTCCTGGGTTCAAGCAATTCTCGTGCCTCAGCCTCCCTAGTAGCTGGAATTACAAGCGTGTGCCACCACCCGAAGCCAATTTTTGTATTTTTAGTAGAGATGGGATTTCACCATGTTGGCCAAGCTGATCTCAAACTCCTGGACTTACGTCATCTGCCTGCCTGAGCCTCCCAAAGTGCTGGGATTACAGGTGTGAGCCACCATGGCCAGCCTCATTTAATTATTTATAACAACTAAGCAAAGTAACTGCTATCCATATCTCTTTTTATTTACAATTTTATAAAATAGCAATTTGAGGCATAGAGAGGTTACACAACATCCCCCAGATCATGTGGTCAGTTAAAGACAGATCTGGGATTTGAACCTGGCTGGTACAGTATTCTTAACCAGAATGCAATACTAACTGTCACGAAACCTGTGTTAGTCTGTTTTGAATTGTTATAAAGGAATACCTTAGGCTAGGTAATTGGTAAAGAGAAGAGGTTTATTTGGCTCACAGTTCTGCAGACTATACAAGAAACATGGCACCAGCTTCTGCTTGGCTTCTGGTGAGACTTCAGGAAGCTTATAATCATGGCAGAAGGCAGAGGGGAAGCAGGCATATCACATAGTGACAGAGGGAACAAGAGAGAGAGGGAGAAGGTGCCAGGCTCCTTTAAACAACCAAATCACACTTAAATTCACAGAGTGAGAACTCACTCATTACCTCATGGGCAGCACCAACCCATTCATAAGGGATCCACACCCATGACCCAAACATCTCCTCCAGGCCCACCTCCAACATTGGAAGTCACAGTTCCTCATGAGAATTGGAGGGGACAAGACGTCCAAATCATATCAAAACCTGACAGAGTTTTCATTCCCTTTGTAATTTAAATGTTTTAAAGTACAATTTAAGACAGAAAATGCAGGACCATTGCTGAAATTTCACATTAGGCACTTGTCCCCTCTCCCTCTGCCCCATACACTCAACAAAGTCTTCATCTCTCTGATAGTAGCTGCAGATAATCAGAGAACAATCTGAAGTGCTTATGATTCTGGACAAATCCAAGGACTGAAGCATCTTTCTCTTTTTTTTTTTTTTTTTTTTGAGGGGGGTTCCCCCTTGTCGCCCAGGCTGGAGTGCAGTGGCGTGATCTCGGCTCACTGCAAGCTCCGCCTCCCGGGTTCCCGCCATTCTCCAACCTTGGCCTCTCGAGTAGCTGAGACTACAGCATCTTTCAATTTTTTAAGCTGAGTCTTCTCTGTTCTCTGTAAAAATAATAAAACACACCCTATGGGAGATCAGTGATGTCCCTCCCCAACTCTCTAAAATGTATTCTTTGCCGAAACCAACACTATTACCATAACTGCTCAGTTACCGAATTCTCATAAATTAGAGTAAAAAAGGTTACAGGTGGTATTTAAACCAATCAGCTCCTGCAGGTAACCTTTGCTGGAGTCCTAGGTTCCATCCACATGGATTACATTTATCCTAAATCAGCTCTCCTGATTTTCAGACCACCAACTCTGTGCCGATCATCACTTTCACATTATACGGAATGTACATGGTATCTGATTAATAGAAAAACAAATAATCCCATTGTCTCTTTTATGTATTTCTCCATTAGACAAGTATCTCAAACTTTCAACTTATTTTTGATGAAGAGAATCATGGTAGACCCAGATTGTAGCTTTCTGTGGGGAAAAAATTTTCCATGGGGTCTTGAGCACATAATAAAACGTCACTCAATCCTTATCATAATATGTGTATAATAGCATTTATCCTAACATGCTTTACTGAATTTTTGTGAATTACTGTTGATAAATAACATAGTAGATGGTTTTCTAAATTGCTTGACATGTGCGGTATCACTCAATGCTGTCAAGTATCCTGTGGAAAAGCCAGGGCTACAGAAGGAAAATAACTTGCCCAAGATGACATAGCTAGTGATGGAGACTGGATTCAAAATTCCAGGTGCCTGTCTCCGGAACTCACATTCGCAATCAGTCACTATACCATACAGCCTCTCTCATGAAATAGATATAATTAGGATTTACCTTCACATCAGTGTTGTACTACAGGTTTATATACATTAGTCCAGTTAAACTTCACCACGACTATATGAGGTGAATATGGTCCAGGAACACTGGACTAGGTATTAGAACCCTTGAGGTCTCTGACTAGCTAAAATAAAAATGGATGAGCCCCTTCCTTTCTTTGGTTCTCATTTTGATCATTTTTTAAATGAGGTAGATGGATTAGTGGATGAAAGCCCTAATTAGAATCAGGTAGTCTTTATTCAGTTACAGTGACCTTTAAAAGGGAAGAATGGAACTTTCAGATGGAGAGAGACATCTACCCCATAATTATGAGAATATATAATTAGAGCTAGTTGTCAAGCGCTTCCACGGAGGTCCAGAGATGAAAATAACAAACAAGGAGCAGAGGTGGTCTGCAGATGGCTTAGCGCTTAAAACTCCAACTTTGTGTTCACTGCTACAGGCTGTTGGGCTTGTCTATTATGGACCACGGAAGGAAACATATTTTCTACCACAAACTTAGCCCTGGAACTTACGTGTATATTTTGCTATTTTCTGCTCCAGTGTATTAGTTCCTGATAATTTGAGATTGATGGACACTTTAAAACACTAATTTTTGTGTTTTTTGTTTCGTTTTGTTTTCTTTCTCGATCTGTTTGCTTTGCGTAGTGAGACTTATTGCTTCTTCTTCACAAGACTGACACAAAAAAGTGTAAATTTAAGTATCAGGTCTTTATTGTTAGGCAATGTGTAATGGAAGCCTTAAAAATCAACATACACTTTGGATTAGACATTTCATCTTTACAAATATATCCAACAGAATAATTGGAGATTGGTATAAATATTTATTTATAAGAATGTATGCTGAAACATTATTTGTAACAATCTTGAACTGAAAAAAATAGTTATTCAACAATACGGGGTAGCATAAACATGATGGTGTATGTTGCTATTATTCATCAATTAAATAATCATGTTTAGAAAAATCATGAGAAAAAGCATAACTATTGAGCTAAAAATGTACCATATTATAAAACAGCAAAGAATATTTACCTCCTACTGTATAAAACTGTATAGAATATAGATACATATGGGTGTATAGAAAAATGGAACAGTATGAAAGTTTTAAATTTTTGAAGTGTGGTAAAGTGAATAAAGGAGATAGAATTATTAAGTTATATTTTTAGTTCTTTCCTGTCTCCCAAATTGTCTTCAATGAACAGATACTTTTTGTGGAAAACAAAGTAAAACTTACTATGTTGTATAAATGTTGAAAAACACAAAAATGTAAAAGAAGATTACTATCCATAATCATCCATGATCTCACCACAATTGTTAGCATTCTGAGGTGTTTTACTTACACTCTATTCTATGTATAAATATCTGTGATCGTTTTTATTCATATAATTTTGTTACAATATAATATTCTAGTTTGCATGTTGGCATGGTAGCTATTTATTCATCTAGCAAATATTCACAAGCTCGCTCTGTGTGCTGAATTGCATTCCCTTCAAATTCATTTGTTTAAACCCCAACCCCCAGTAACCTCAGCATGGGACTGTATTTGGAGATAAAGCCTTTAAAGAGGTGATTTAGTTAAAATTAGGCCAATGCATAGGCCAGAGGTGTCCAATCTTTTGGCTTCCCTGGGCAACCTTGGAAGAACAGTGGTCTTGGGCCCCACGTGAAATACACTAACACTAATGATAGTTGATGAGCTTAAAAAAACTAAAGATCCATGAATAATGTTTTTAAGAAAGTTTATGAATTTGTGTCGGGGTGCATTCAAAGCTGTCCTGGGCTATATGTGGCCCCCGGGCCACGAGTTGGACAAGCCTGACATAGGCCTTAATCCAAAATGACCTGTGTCCTTTCAAGAAGAGGGAATTTGAACACAGGCACAAGGGGAAGATCTCATGAAGACATACAGAGAGGATGAACTTCTGCAGGCCAAGAAGAGAGACCACAGAGTAACCCAACCTTGTGTGCGTTGATCAGGGACTTCACAGCCTCCAGAACTACGAGAAAAAAAAATCTCTGTTGTTTAAGCCTGAAAAGTCTGTGGGGATTTTTGTTATGGCAGCCCTATTATAAAACCCTTATGGTAGCTCTTACTGATAAAGCAGGCACAGTTCATGGTGTTGGAGATGCAGCAGGACACAGGACTTAGATTCCGGTTGGGAGAGACTGAAAATAGACAATGAATATACAAAGCATCAGGTGGTGTTAAGTGCCGTAACAAAAAATATTCAGTGTAAATGAGAAGAGGGAAAAGCTCTTTTTCATATATTTTCCACCTCCCTTTTCCATTCAGTTTCATATAACTCCTCTCTCAATTTATTTTAAATTCATGGCTTTTGACAAGTACAGCCCAAATATATCATTGATTCTTTTTTAAAGCAGCTTTATTGAGCTATCATTTACATACCATACAACTCACTTATTTAAAGTTATACAATTCTGGGCTTTTAGTATATATTCACAGCCTTGTCAAACTATCATTACAATCCAATTTTAGAATATTTTGGTCCACTCCCCACCCCCCCAAAAAAAACCTTATATACACCAGCAATCACTCTCAGTTCCCACCAACACACTCCTCCCATGCCTACGACCCTAGGTGCCTGTTAATCTTCTTTTTACTTTCAGAAATTTGCCTATTCTGGACATTTCATATAAATGGAATTATATAATATGTGTTTTATTGGTGACAGGATTCTTTCCCTTAGCATAATATTTTCAAGGTTTATTCATGGTGTAAAATGTATCAGTAGTTAATTCATGTTTTTGTTGTTGAGGTGAAATTCACATAATAGAAAATTAGCCATTTTAAAGTGTAAAATTCAGAGGTATTTTATACAGTTACAATGTTGTAAAACCACTACCTCTATTTAGTTCCAAAACGTTGTCATCACCCCCAGTGGAGTCCCTGCACCTATTAAGCAGTCACTCCACATCCTACTATCTGCCCACTGTTGGCAAATGCTAATCTGCTTTTAGCATCTAAGAATTTAACTATTCTGTATATTTTATGCAAATGGAGTCATCCAATAGGTGACCATTCCATTTTTGTCTGGCTTCTTTTACTTAGCATGATTTTTTCAAGGTTCATCCACATTGCTGCATGTATAAATACTTCACTCCTGTTTTGTGGCTGAGTAATAAATAGTTTATGGTTTGTATATATCATATTTTGTTTATCCAGTTATCCAGATAGACATTCAGGTTGTTTCTGCCTTTTGGCTATTGTGAATAGTGTTATTATGAAAACTCATGTGCAAATATCTGCTCGAATACCTGCGTTCCTTTTGGGGAGTGTAGATTTAGGAGTGGAATTGCTGAGTTATGTGGTAATTCTCTGTTTAACTTGTTGAGAGACCACCAAACTGTTTTTCAAGGGAGCTGCCCTGTTTTACATTCCCACCAGCAATGCACAATTTCTCTACATCCTTAAAAACACTTGTTGTTTTCCATTTTGCTAATTATAGTCATTCAAGTGGGTGTGAAGTTGCATCTCATGTGGCCCCTTCAAAAGCAGTTTCTATTTTTTCAAATACATGGATCATATTTTCCCATTTTTTTATATTACTTATAATATTTGGTTAAAAACTCTACATTTCAGATAATATAGCAACTCTGGATATGAATACCCCAATTTTTGAATTGTGCTTTTATTTACTTAGTGACTTGGCTGAACTAATCTTTCAGAGTTTATTTCCCCAGCAGTCTTCTGCCTCTGGTCTTTATGCTCAGATATTTTTTCCCCTTGATTTTATCTTCTATCCTGGCCACTCGGCATTCACATCTGGTCAGCACAAGCCACTTCCTGGTCAAAGAATGTGCTAAGTTCCATTAGCCAGTTATAGTTTTGTCTTTTACCATTGGATTCATGTGTGGCCTAAAGGCTGCTATCATAGTTCAGGGGTTTTATGTATTTGGTCCACATTCAGCCATGAACTAGGAACTTGGAAGTTCCCTGCCTGATTGCTTTTGAGAGGCTATAGCCTTGGGTACACACGAAATCTTCGAGACTACCAAGGATGAATGTGATTTTATCTTTAAGCACCACTTTCTAGGAGTCTCTCCTGGGTCAGTGTTTGGTCAGAAGTTGTGTTTAAGCCCCCAAAGCCAGTGAGATTTCTCCCCTGTGTTGATGGGTCTTTGTGGCTTATGAAAGCCTTTGAGGTCTGCTCATCTGCCCCACGTTCTGCTCTGATTGCCTGGGTCGCTGCAGCCTAGTGCATGAGCGCAGCCTCTTGGAACCCAAGATTTGATTGTGATCCCACGAGGGCTCTTATTGGCTGTCTCTTTTACTGGCTTTCTCTATTAAACTTCAGGCTGCTTTGCCATTTGCTTATAGCATAGAACTACCAGCCTCTTCGTAACTGCTCTCTACCAACATCTCCATTGTTTCTGACAATATTTTTAAGCATAGGGTTCCCCAAGTCCTGTTTCAAATAAAGTAATGCCCTCAGGTAGAATCACTATGTTCTTTGCCCTTAAGACATGCCCCTGCACCACTTCATAACAGCTAAGGGTGAGCACCCACTTTTCCTGCTAAGCAAGAGGGGAGTGACAGCCCTTGGTCTTCATGGCTTGCCTCGTCCAGTGTGCCATCTCTGTCCTACAAACACACAGGAGCTGGGAGATATCAGGATCCTAGCATTGTCAGCCTATCAAACCTGGATGCAAGCTACAAGCAAGGATTGGGCAAGTAAAGGGAGGGAGAAACTGACCTCTCCACTGCACCTGAATGGAATAGATTTGCAACATGAGGCTCAGGAGCCATAAATATTACCTGATGAAATGTGTTAGAATGAGGTAGAGATTGGGATGGGGAGGACTGTAGGCAAGCGCAAAAGCCCTGCAGAAAGGAGCTACCAAATGGTCAGAGAATTAAAAAATAAGAGTAGAAACAAGGAAAGGAGAAGTTTAATGATTTGTTAGTAACAAATAAAGCTTATTTGGAAGCAACAGTAAGAAGCAGAAGACTAAACACCCACTCTTTTGGCCCCTTGATGGGTGGGGAGTGAGTGAATAAGTAGCTTGCACTAGGGAAGAGCTGCAGGGTAAACTGCCTATGGGAAAGAGAGAGCCAGACTCCAAGAGGAAATACAGAGGGAGATTGTTCTTTGAAAATTTGGAGGGTATAAAATTTCTTACCCTGAGGCAAATGTTCCAGGGGAAGAATTAGAAATGATTGATGGGGTGGGCGGAGAGTAAGAGGAGCAACGGGGAGGAAGCACAGAGTAGTGAGGGAACGCATATGTAAGTGAAGACAGAAACTTAACACAACCTGTTCATAGATTAGGGTCTGATGTGGAAGGTGGAGGCATGGTTGCAATGACTAATCTCAGACTTCGTGCAAATCTTAACCTGTGCCTAAATGGCTGCATGTGAACTGTCTGAATTCAAATTTCAGCTTTCACACTTGTTATTTGTGTGAATATGGGCAAAACACATAAGCCCCTTATGCCTTGGGATTTATTTTTCTTTTGTTTGCTTTTTTTTGTTTGTTTGTTTGAGATAAGATTTAATTTCGTTGCCCAATCTGGAGTACAATCAGGGCTCACTGCAGTCTCAACCTCCCTGAGCTCAAGAGATCCTCCCACCTCAGCCTCCCAAGTAGCTGGGACTACAGGCTTATGTCACCATGCCTGGCAATTTTTTTGGTATTTTTTGTAAAGACAGGGACTCACTCTGTTGCTCAGGCTAGTCTTGAACTCCTGGGCACAAATGATCTGCCCACCTCAGCCTCCCAAGGTACTAGTGTTACAAGCATGAGCCATCACATCTGGCTGCCTTGGGTTTTTTATTTTTACAATAAGTGTAGCATTAAATAAGCTGTTGCTGTTAATAAAAATACTTTCTCTCTATTTGGGTACATAGCTAGATTATATTTCTTAGCCTCCCTTGCAGTCAGTGTGACCATATGACTCAGTTTTAGCCAAGGGTATGTCAGAAAAACTGATGACCGCATGGCCCATATAGAGCTCCAATAACCTATTCCTCCATGTTCTTTCCTCCTCTTGACTGAGTAGAATGGCAACATCCAGGATGACCTTAGAAGCAACAGGGTAAAGGTGACTGAACCATCATCAACCTAACACAAGGGTAAAATTACTACGGGTCCATTCATTCCATATTTGCGTTTATTTGTTAACATCAGCTGGCCTACTTTAATGAATACAATGGGGATAATGACAGCACCTTCCCAATATTGTTATCATAATTAGATGGGTCAAAATATGTAAAATGTTTAAATAGTTGCAGGTAGAATGTCAGAGTTATGAGTGTTGTGTTATTTATCATTACTCCCAGCAAGAACTTCTTATAGGGTAGAAAGTTTGTGTAAGATCCTTAGTCCAGGTTTGAGCTCCTCCAATCTTGTAGATGGGCAGAGAGCCCCATTCTCAGCAAGGCAATTACAATGTGTAGGAGTGGGTGAGGCCCATGAACTGTTGAAATCCTCTACAGTACTGTTACCAGCAAATTGATTTGTTCCATTTGTTTTATTTGTATTTTAATCAAATATTCAGGAAAATTTTCTCATTACCTTGTGGAAAGTCTTAATGATGAAGACCACTGGTTGATTCTCAAGAGATTAGGGGAGCCAGCATACTGATTTAGTGGTAACCTCATTAGAACAGGAACTGTAGAGGAGAGGATTAACAGCAGGATGAGCTGCACCATTAAATATCAAATTGTTATCCAATTAGATGTCCTCGTTATGAACAGCACATTATTTCCAGATATTGGATACCAAACCTCAACTAGTTGCAGCATCTAATTCCAAAATGTGTGATTAACCTTGATTATACTCTTGTTCATTATTTGTCTTCTGCACTAAGCTGGAGAAATCCATCCTGAACTTGCAACTGGTTCTTAGTAACACAGAAGATTTTTCACATACCCGTGAAGAGAGATGTTTGGTAAACAGCTCACGGGTGTTCTGTCAGTCTCACTGAGTTAGGTTGGTACCGGAATATAGTGCAGGCAAGGCTGTTTGCCGGTGATCTTTAGAAGGGATCATCTGATTGAATAGCACATGCTCTCCTTTGACAATTCTCCTTGTCATTCATTCATTCATTTATTCTACAAACCTATGCATTCTCCAAATCAGAAAAAAATTATAGGCAGAGTCAATACATGTAAATGCGGAGAAATGTGTTCCAGATATTTGGGACAGCAATGTGTATGCTTAAGGTTGAAGAGAATGTAGTAATTCCAAAAATTGTAGGTGAAGTTTCTTTAAAAAAATGACAGGAAGTTTGCAACCTGCAAAAAAGGGCATAAAATTGTTAAAAATGTAAAGCTTGAGCACAAATAGACAAAAGGAATATTTAAAATAGTGTTATGTGCACATGCCACAGAGTCCATTGCCCAGCAAAATGAGAGGGATATTTTCAGACCTAACTCAGCCAATACACAACACAAATAAAATGAAATAAACAAATAGAAATAAAACATCTTTTCAACAAAAGCCAGAGTGGCTCAAATTAGAAAGTTCTCAGAAGTCAGATAGAGTGATGCTATAGAAGGAGGATGAAACAGAACTGGGAGCTACACGCTCACAAAACAGAGATGCGCCATTTTCCAGGCAAAAAGCAACACCAGTCAAAGACACCCATTTTTCTAAAAACAAATGAGCAAACAAAATACTTTATACACCAGAGTGAATCTTTATGAGGGAGGAAGGGTGGAATTTAAGGTGGTGGACAAGTGAAAACAAAGCAAAATAAAATAAAACCCCTGGGAGGAATTTTGATGATGAAGTGATAACATGCCATGAACTTAAGAGTACAATGACCTCAATTTTGTGTACTTGGCCCAAATGTACAAAATACAAACAGTAAAGAGCACACAACAAAAATCATCACTCAAAAAAGACAAGGAGAGGAATGTTTCCCTGTAGCTATACCTGGCTAGAGAATTCATCTCTTAATTAACACAGTGAGATTAAAAGCTAACACCAGAGCAATACTCTATAGTATTAAAAGTTCATTCTCTATGTGTTTGTATTAATAGTTCATTCATAAAAGGCAGAACATTATAATCTCACTATGTAGGTTTAGTCATTCTAAGTTAGTCCTTTCATTGTCTGAAGACTTGAATTAAAACTCTCCAGGAAATTATGTGAGTTTCAAAAATCGGACTTTTAATTTAAACTAAGTTAATCTGACTGAATTAAAATATTGGCACGACTTGTTATTATTTGAGACTTTGGTTATTTAACATCTTTGTTTTTAAATGTTATTATTTTAAAAATGGGATTAATAATAGTTCCTACATCCTTGAGTTTATGAAGCATAAATAAAATATCATACAGAAAAAATTTAAAATAATATGTGGCACACAGAAAACACTTAAAACAGATACTAACATTATTATTTACTATTAATTTATTTATTGTTATCGTTTAGAAATATTATCAAGACTAGAATGGAGTGATGAAGTAATCAGCCTTTTATGACTGAAGTCCTGAGTAGATTTATTCCTATCTGGGTGTGCTGCAGGTTGCCTTTAAACTGTGCTTTTCCCAAAGTAGAGTATGTGAAATATCAATCTCTGAATGTTTTCTAGGAAAATAAAAGACTACAGAGTAAATATGTTTGGGAAGGGCTTAACCAACCAAGCAAGCCGTAGCCATGATGTGTGTGTATAAATGCATGCTCGTGTCGGTGGCAGGGTGGGGTACCTGTTAAAATCTAGCTGGATAAATATACTAAGGGAAATTCATCTTCAGAAATATGTAGTCTAGTAGGATACAATACAGGTTCTACTTGGGTACAAACCCTGCTTACTGGTTCAACAAGTTACTAGTTCTGTAACTTTGGGGAATTACTTAACATCTCTGTGCCTCAGTTTCTTCATATGTGTTACGGGGATAATAATAGTGTCATTCCTACATGGTTGTACTTGTAAGTATTAAATGAGTTGATATAGATGAAAGGCTTACAACAAAGCTAGCATACAGATATTGCTTAACATGTGTTTTCTATTCTTACCATAATCTATGTATATCTACATAAATCTATATAAAACTTAAGGGCCTTAAAATGAAAAGTGTGCCATTTGGTGCTCAAGATAGTGAGTCCTCTGCCTTCTGATTAATCGAATGTTATCATGTAGAAAGTTCTAATTTCAGGTGGTGTGACAAGGCCAGCCTATTTACGGTCAGCCCCCGACCCCCCGCTGCGCATTTATTATTGCTCAGAATCTCAATGTGTCAAATTTTGGGCTTCAATTCCCCATATTTTTTCATTTTCCAGAACTGGGTTTGCTTAACTCTCAGTCCCTTTCTGTAGGACCCTAGAATTGAAGGATTCTAGTCCCTTCCTCTGTACCCAGGTCAAGTTCATATGAGGTGATACCAGATGGCAGCAAAGAGAGATGAGCTGCTAGAGGCCAGAGTTGTTGTTTGAAAAAGAATTGAATTGTCATTGTACTTGGCTACTGCTCTTACTAAAAATACTGCACTCATTTAATGTGCCAGTTCAGCAGAGCTGGACTTTGTCCATTTGGGGTGTGTGCTATTAGGGTAGGTGTCTGTGAAAGAATGAAAGTGAAGAAAATTCTCTTTCAATTATTATCACTCTTCTTCATTCGCATCCCCAGTCTTGTCAAGAATTGAGTGAAATAGGAGTCAGACGTTACTGTTTCAGTGCCTCCTTCAAACTCCAGCCATTTAAAAATACTCTCAGTCCACATATTAGTGAAAGGGAGCAATTCTCTGTGTCTCCAGGGACTTGAGGAACACCTGAACTGGGAGAAAGGGAACAGAAAATAAGGTTTTCCGATCTGTTTCTTGCCATATAACAAATATAGTATATTCCTTTCAATCATTATACATCTCTTTTTCATTTTATAAAATCCTGATTTTATTCAAGAAGCCATGTTCCCACCTTGTAAAACAAATCATCATTGGTAAAAACAAATTAAAATTGATCCATTTCTTTTTGTTAGATATTTACTTTTCTAGATGCTTTTGCACTGAAATTATTTCATAAGTCAATGACTTATGAAATAATCTACAAGAACAATTTTCTGTAATGAAATAAATGAGTGACATCCCCATAGAGCTAACCACCACCCTGCCCTTTCATGTTCTCCCTGTCTCTTCTCTTGATCTGGGAAATTGTAATACCACCTTACAATCACGAAGACAGACTTCACCAACATGCTCAACATGGTACAGCAGAAAGCCAGAGAGATTCTGGATTTCTCATGAGATTGTGGGGTTGTGGAAGCAGCTCTGGATCTGCTGATCTCGAGTCTCCTAATGATATAACACTCATTGGTATTACCGAACTCACAGTTAGTTAGACGGTTCACTGTTTTCAGTATTTGAAGTTGCCTTCTCAATGAAATACTTCACAAAGTCTCACTTGTTAAAATAGTTGAGTGCATCTCAATTAGCTACAGGTTGAAGGGAGTAGGCTGATTAACACATGGGAATGAGTACCAGCTTTGTATCCAAACACAATTGATTTCAGACCCCAGGTCTGCTGCTTATAAGCTATGTACCTTCAGATAACGTACCCAACATCTCTGCATCTCATTTTTTCATGTTGAAAGTGGGGCTAGTGGTAGCTAAGTGGATTATTGGGAAGATTAAGTGGCATTGCATAGAAAATGTCTGGTACATGGAAGAAACTCAACAAACTTTATCTCACCTTTCTCCATACCTTACATCTAAATTTAGGTTCACGAGGGGATTGCAGTGGTGTCATGGGAAAACTTTCTTTGTGAAATGTTTTTAATTAAACGGGATGCAGAATCTTTTGTCTTTCAACAGTTCTAGCACAACACGTTCTGAGTCAGGAGGGTAGACTGGATAAATGCTTTCGATGCTTTCAGTTTTTGGGTTATTTGTAACTCTTGCTCACCGAGGACGTTGACAGTTTCTTCTAGGTTGATGGTACTGTTCTGTGTAAATGGTTCACCAGATAATTTCCCTTAAAGATCATCTGGGAATTTTAACAATCAATGAACATAGTTGTTCATCTGCTAAATAGCACATACCCTGATTCCTGCTCTGCCAGAACTGAGAGGCTTGTACGTGGTTAGCTTCTTCGTGTCTCAGAGCTAAGTGAATCAGAGGCAGTTCTCGTCTGGGAGGTGAGCTCTGACCTGCTGTCTTAGACTGGGTTCACTAGAAGCAGTCCTTGACATGGAGATTCATGTACCAGTGATTTATTTAAAAAGAGCTCCCAAGAGAAACTGGTAAGGAATGGGGAAGGAAAGACTGGGAAGGGTGCAATTTCTAGCAAAGTACCAGCCCCAGCCCAATCCTACAGGGTGCTCTATGGCATAAATTACACACCAAAGTTTCTCCAGCCTGGAGGCAACACAGCCAAGCTTTATATTCCCACAAAGTCAGTTGTTGGCAGTGGACTGTGTGTGTGGTGGGTGGGTGAGGAGGAAACTCCCGGATGCTTTGAGCTTTCCTTGCCTACAACCCAGGAGGCTGAAGTGGTCTGTAGGCAGCACTCTGAAGGAAGCTGCAGATACAAGTCAGTAGAAGCAAAGCACACCAAAACTGATGCCTAAGTGCACAGAACGGGTAAGTGGCTTCAGAGGGAATCTGGGCAGAGCTGACTATGTTCTATAAACGTATCTCCCTGCCTCTTAGAGTCAACACACTTTCTGGACCATGGAAAAAACAACACACTCAACTCTAAATAAAAAGTTGAGTTGACCCAGGCAATCCAACCCAGGCAATTGCAAACTATGTGATACTGCGAAGATTTACTGTCTAAATCTCTTTTTTTTTTTTTGAGCTAGAATTTAATAATAGAGTTGGAATATGAATGTAGGGTTACAAAAATTCATTTCACTACATTGTATAATAAAAATATCCAAATCATAGCATTTAAAGGGATCTTGAGTAGGCAAGTTCTCTCTGGCTGGACAGATATCTACCTATCTCAGAGAAGTAAGTATCTATCTTGTTGTATCACGCTTCCAATTTGGTAGTTTTCCTGATAAATAACAATGATAAACAATGATAACATCCCTGCAACAACAAAAAAGATTTCTTTCCTCAAGGGTTATGCCCACTGAGTTGTCACTTTTTTGAGGAAATCTTTGCTATTACCCTGATTAAATTCCCAGTATTATATGTTTTTACAATACAAAATAACACTCCCTGTAACTTATCAGAGTGGTAATTTTAAATTATTTGGTTCTCTGATTAATACTGTTTCCTGCACTAGAATGTAAGTTCCATGAATTTAGTAACTAGGGCAAAGCCCACCAGAAGGTCATGTGTGCTTTTGAGTGCTTTGTATGTCTTTGAGTTGTTGATCACCCTTCTACCCCTACACTGTACACAGTGACTGATGCATATTAGTTGCCTTACAAATAGGTAACCATTGTAGTGTTGTAAACTTAGCACTAGCTTAGGGCTAGAGTGAGCAGTATTTTTTGACTGAGGAAAAATTTACCCACAATGATAATCATAGATGATAAGCGTGACATTCAATCTGAATTTTCAAATGTATTTGCCTTGTATCCAACACCCTAGTCAAGACACTGTCAAGAACATTTCAATCACACAAAAGTGGTCCTTCATGGTCCTTATCAGTCAATCTACCCCTCAGTCAACAACTCTTCTAATTTCTATTAGTTTTGTCTTTTCTTGAAATTCACATAAATCAAACCATACAGTATGTACTTTTTCATGTATGGCTTTTGTCTTAGTTCATTTTGTGTTGCTATAACAGAATACATGAAACTAAGCAATCTATAAAGAACAGAGATTTATTTCTTGGTATTCTAGATTCTGGGAAGTCCAAGGTCATGAGGCTTGCAAGTGCCTCATTGCGGCATCATCCTTTGAAGCAAGACAGAAGGGCAAGCAAGCCGAGAATGTGAAAGAGGGGAAGGAGGCCAAACATCCTTTTATCAGAAACCTACTCCCAAGATAACTAACCTATTAATCCACTCTTGAGGGCATGGCTCTCATGACGTAATCATCTCTTATAGGTGTCTCCTCTCAACACTGCTGCATTGAGGATTAAGTTTCTAACACATGAACTTTGGGGGACACTTTGGGGGACAGTGATAAGAGAAAGAACTTAGCAGCTTCTTTCTCTTATCATTGTTTTTGAGATTATCTGTGCTGTTGGGTATATCAATAGTACATTATATTGTCCTACTGATGAATATTTGGACTGTTTCCAATTGTTGGCTAATTTAAGTAAAGCTTCTATGAATATTCTTTTACAAGTGTGTGAATAAATATATTTAGCTCACATGGGTAAATAATTAGGGGTGAAATTTCTGGGTCAGAGGCTAGATATATATTTAACTATATTAAAAACTGTCAAACCATTTTATATTCTCATGAACAACAGATGAGGGTTTCAGTTGCTCTACATCCTCATTATTTGGTTTTGTAAATAATTTAAATTTTAGCTATTCAAGTAGGTGTGAAGTATTACTCACTACATTTAATTTGCATTTCCCAAATAACCAATGATGTTGAATAATTTTTCATACGTTTATTGTCCATTTGTATATTTTTATTAAAGTGCCTACTCAAGTATTTTATTCATTTTTATTTGGTTGCTTTTTTCATTTTTAAATGTAGGGACTGTTTTTGTATTCTTATTATAAGCTGAATGCCAGATGTATGTTACACGAATATATACTTCCAGTTTTGGCTTGCCTTTTGGTTTTTAAATCTACCATTTGCCATTTGTTTTTCTTTGTGTCACATCTGATTTTGTCCCCTTTTTCATTTCCTGGAGTTCTTTGTATTAAGTATTAAGTTTTGTTTTTTGTTTTTTGTTTTTTTTAATGGGCCAGGTGTGGTGACTCATGCCTATAATCCCAGTACTTTGGGAGGCCAAGGTGGGAAGATCAAATGAGACCAGGAGATCAACTTGGGCAAGTACAATAATAGGTACTCTGTCACGATTACAGACTTGGAATTCCATCTTTTTCATCTGAAAAATCTTGGACAGCTTAACCACTCTTAGCCTCAGTTTTCTAATTTAGAAGAAAAGGATTAGTGAGACATTATTTAATATGTGCCAAGTGCCCAGGCTAGTATCTAGTGGAGCTGATATTCAATGCAGTATTATGATGTAGTGGGTAAGATTATGCATTCCTGAAATAGAGGATCTGGGTTCAAATTCCCGTTCTACCATTTATTTACCTTTTGATTTGGGGCAGTTACTTTACCTTTGTCTCAGTTTTGCTCAATGTGAAAAAGGGTGATAATAGAAGTTAACCTTTCAATAGCTGTTGAAAGGATTACATGGGTAAATACAGCATGTATACTATGACAAACAGTAAGTACTCAGTGTTACATGTCATCATTTTCCCTTAACGTTAGTTTTATTATTTCTATCAATACCACCACTGCTTTTACAATAAATGCCCACAATTAACAACTGCCTTCCAATTGTGTTTTTAAATAGAAACTTCATAAGTTTGCCTTCGTGGTTTTCAATAATTTTCCTTCTGTCTTACATCTAATATTCCACAAATATCTCATGTCTAGAGATAATTGGTTAGCCTTATACTCTGCTTATACTTGACTTCTTTGCCCACGTGAGTGACACTGCCAAAAATACCCAGTTTTCCCCGACTTTTGCCCATGTTCTTACATCCACTTCTTTGTGGCAAATGATGCATCTTCTTGAGATACTTTCTTCCAGTGCTTCTCCTAAGATCTATCCCTCTTTTGGTTGTCTTTGTGCTATTCTGAAATATATGCATCCCAGGTTTCAGTTGCCCCCTTAGCCACACTTAACAGGTAGTGCTTTTGCCTTAGGAATGTCTGGAAGCTGAATGAACACTCATTCCTATAAAAACTGAGTAACACGATAAACATTTTGTTTTCGAATAGTCTTTAAGATATGCATGAAGGGGGACGGGGAAGTTTGGTCCACCAGGATGATCACCAAGACACAGAAAGTAGACCTGGGCCTTGGGCTCCCGGAGAAGAAAAAGAAGAAGAAAATGGTCAAAGAACCAGAGACTCAATACTCAATTTTAAACAATGATGATTACCTTGCTGATGTTTCTCCTATAAAAGCCACATCCCCCTCTAAGAGTGTAGTCCATGGGCAGGCACCTGAGATGCTCTAGTGAAGAAAAAGGAGAAAAAGAAAGTGTCAGCACCCTTTGCCAGAAGCACGTGGAACCTGAGACCACAGCTGTGTGCCAGATGGACAGAGAAGTCACCCAGCCCCAGGAAGCAGGTGCTTGGCCACTTGGAGTTCCTCAGTGGGGAAACGAAAAAGAAGTCACCTCAGGCCATGTCCCATGCCTCTGGGGTGAGAACCTCCCCAGACCTTAGATAGGGTGAGGAGGAAACCAGAGTTGGAAAGAAACTCAAAAAACACAAGAAGGCAAAAAAAAGGGGGCTGAGGACCCCACAGCCTTCTCAGTCCAGGACCCTTGGTTCTGCGAGGCCAGGTTGCTGAGGACACTTGCTCAGTGGGGAAAGAGGGTGAGGAACAGGCAGCCTTGGTGCAGAAACAGAAGCAGAAGAACCCCAGGGAACACAGCGGGAAGGTGGAGAAGAAAAAAAAAAAATTCCGCCAGGAGGGAGACGCCCTCCAACGCCACTCCAAGCCCCCCAGGTCCTTGGAGAGCAGCCCCTGTAAAGGAAGTAAAAAGAAACCAGTCAAAGTTGAGGCTCCGGAATACATCCCCATAGGAGATGGCCGTAAGGCCCCCGCGAAGAAAAAGATGAAGTCCCAGAATAAGGTCACTGAGGAGCCGGCTCTGAAAAGGAAGAAAAAAGAAATAAGTGGAAAGAGAGTGGGGTGGCAGGAGACCCTTGGAAGAAGGAAACAGACACGGACTTAGAGGTGGTGTTGGAAAAGAAAGGCAACATGGACCAGGTTCACATAGACCAGGTGAGGCGAAAGGACTTGCAAGAAGAGGTCGATCACCAGTCAGGCAAAACGGAAGCTTCTGAAACCAGGAAGTGGATGGGAACCAGTTTGGCCAGTGGGATACGGCTGGTTTTCAGAACAAGGAACAGAAACTGAAATTTCTCAAACTTACAGGTGGCTTCAAAAATCTGTCCCGGCTGGTGGATCACGAGGTTAGGAGTTCCAGACCACCCTGGCCAACGTGGTGAAACCATGTTTCTACTAAAAATACAAAAATTAGCTGGGCGTGGTGGCGGTTGCCTGTAAGTCCAGCTACTCGGGAGGCTGAGGTGGGAGAATTGCTTGAATCAGGAAGGCAGAGGTTGCAGTGAGCCGAGATCGCGCCACTGCACTCCAGCCTGGGTGAAAGAGCCAGACTCCGTCTCAAAACAAACAAACAAACAAACAAACAAGCATGCCCCTTTGTTCGGCCGTCTCCCCACCCCCAGCACTATTGCAAGGCCCAACATGGCCCTCAGCAAGAAGGCAGCCGACAGCCTGCAGCAGAACCTACAGCAGGACCACGACCGGGTCATAAACTGAAAGTGCAGCCGCAGAGCCGGTTTCATCTTCTCCATCGCCCCCAACAAGTTCTTTTGTATTGACAGGAACACTTCCAAGTCGGTCAAGCTGGAAAATTATACTCTGGAGTTTTGTCCCGCCTCCTAAAAAAAAAAAGATATGCATGAATGACACATTACTGGGTGCTCGTTATTCCGCTAAAAAGACCAGGTATTAGTTTTCAATTACTGTCATAAAAAGCTACCACAAACTTCATGACTTAAAACAACACATATTTATGACATTAAAGCTCTGTAGGTCAGAAATCTGTTATAGGTTGCATGGGACTTAAAGTGCTGACTGTAGGCTGCATTCTTTTCTGGAGGCTTGAGGGGAGAATCCATGTTCTTGCTCATTCCGGTTGGCAGAATTCAGCTCCTTGTGGCTGTGGAACTGAAGTCCCTTTTTGCTTCCTGGCTGTAGTGTGAGGGCACTTCCCAGCTTCTAGGGGCTACCTGTATTTCCTTGACTCACAGCCTCCTCTAGTCATCTTCAAAGCTAGTCACAAGGTCAAGTTCTTTTCACCTTGCATCTCCTTCTGTGTGATCCTTCTTCCTCTTACAGAGTGGAATCCTTGAGGTTCCATGGGACCCACCCAGATAATCCCAGTTAATCTTCTTATGTTCAGATCAGTTGATTAGCAACCTTATTTCTCCCTGCAACCCTAAATCCCTTTTTGCCATATATACCATATTCAATTTCTGGGGATTAAGTGGATATCTTTGGGGAAGGGTCATTTCTTTTCTTTTTCTTTCTTACCACAAACTATCAAATAATATCAAATATTCAGCTGTTGCAAGTTACTTTCTGATCCAGCCACTGCTTTAGATTCTCTCCCCACCCTGTTTAAAGCATGGACATCCAGATTGCTCACTTCCTTTATATAAAATATTGCGTTATTATAACATGTACTTTCAAAATGAAAGCCTCACTGCATTCTTCTATCCATAAAAACAAAAGTTTTCCAGTTAATAGGAATGCACCTGTCAGTTATCTTACCCCCAAAGTCTTACCTATCTAACTAGCTATCATGTATCTAACTATCAACCATTTATCTACTTATGTGAAACTTCCATGTGGAACTGTGACTTAATTAAACCTCTTTTCTTTATAAATTACCCAGTCTTGGGTATGTCTTTGCAGCAATGTGAAAATGGACTAATACACCTATCACACTAATATCATCTGTCTTCTATCTATTTATAATCTATGTATTTATCTAATCTATCTATCAACCTAACATCTATCATCTGTTTATGTGTCTATCTAATCTATTTACCTACCTATCTATAGGTATCTATCATCTATCTACCTATCATTTGTCTTCTATTTACTATCTCATCTATCTACCTATATCATATGTCTTCTATCTATCTACTATCTCATCTATTTATCTATCTACTGATATGGTTTGGCTCTTTGTCCCCACCCAAATCTCCATCTCGAATTGTAATCCCCACATGTGGAGAGAGAGACCTGTAATCCCTATGTGCCGAGAGAGGGAAGCAATAGGATTATGGGGGCAGTTTCCCCCATGCTGTTTTCATGAGAGTGAGTGAATTCTCTTGAGATCTAATGGTTTTATGGGTGGTAGTTTTTCCTGTGCTCTCACATGCTCTCTCTCTCACCTGCAGGCCATGTAGACATGCCTGCTTCCCCTGCTTCACCTTTGCCATGATTGCAAGTTTGCTGAGGCATCCCCAGCCAGGTGGAACTGTGACTTAATTAAACCTCTTTTCTGTATAAATTACCCAGTCTCAGGTATGTCTTTGTAGCAACGTGAAAATGTATTAATACACCTATCAATAACCTATCTATCATCTGTGTATCAGCTATCTTGTATCCATCTAATCTATTTACCTCTCTATTTATCTATCATCTATTATCTCTCTCTACCTATTTCCAAGCAAATGCAGCTTTCTAAGAGTAATTCCTATATATATATATATATTTTTTTTTTTTTTTTTTTTTTGAGATGGAGTCTCGCTCTGTCGCCCGGGCTGGAGTGCAGTGGCCGGATCTCAGCTCACTGCAAGCTCCGCCTCCCGGGTTCACGCCATTCTCCTGCCTCAGCCTCCCGAGTAGCTGGGACTAATTCCTATATTAACTGCCAAGGGTTGAAAATGGAATCTTCCCGGCACTTACAGCTCTCTCTCTTTCTGTGATTACTACTATTAATACATGCCTGTTGAAGACAAGGGCTTTTCTCTGGGAGTGTGAGAACTCATGCTGAGGCCCATCCACACTTACAATCCCTTTGACTACTATGTAATTTCATATTTAATCATACCAGTCATGATGAAAATGAAAGTTTTGTAGGATATTATACTTTACAAAACACAAATATAATTTTACGTGAAGTTATGTCTCAATCCTGTAAGCTAGGCAGGGATCAACTTCTATACTTTCTATTTTACATTTGAAAAAAGTGAAGTTAAATGGAGTTAATCTTGCCTAAGGTCACATAACTAGTCAGTTACAGTGTGTGGATTTGAACTCAACTCCTTTCCTTTTCACTATGCCTACAATGGTTAATTCTGCAAGTCGCTGTGATAATAAATTTCTGCTTTTGATTCAATTATAAATGTGATAGTCTAGTTTTTCCTTAAGATGATAAAACTGTCATGTATATGTATGACATACTGACCACCCAAATCTGTTTTCTAAAACACAGTTAGCTCACTTTGTATATATATATTAAATTTAATTTCACACAGATTATACTTCCTACTACCTTTCTAATATAATTTTTAGATGTTTCTTTACTTTTAGGCTGTGTGTAGTCTCTTAAATTATTTCCTTCTTTACCTTCTTATGATTCTATATGGATCTCTGTGTCTTCTGTGTCTTGCTCCTTCCTCCTAAGAAGAAAAGTAATTTGTTAAATACATTCACACTATATATACAGAGTCAGATAGAAGAAACTTAATTTAAGTTGCTAGCAAGTATTTGGTAACAAATACTTGAACTCAGGTGGGTTTAACTCCAAAACCATGTTCTATCTGACCGTATTGCAACATGAGGCTTTAAATAATTCTCCACGTGGCCTAGTTTCCAGTATTTTTAACATATGTATTACCATTGTCCCAAATTCCAGAGAGTTAACGTTCCTCTTAAAATGTTATCCTGGGCCCGGCATGGTGGCTCACACCTGTAATCCCAGCACTTTGGGAGGCCAAGGTGGGTGGATCATGAGGTCAAGAGATTGAGACTATCCTGGCCAACACCATGAAACCCCGGCTACTAAAAAAAAAAAAAAAAAATAGTTGGGCATGGTGGCACGCACCTGTAGTCCCAGCTACTCAGAAGGCTGAGACAGGAGAATTGCTTAAACCTGGGAGGTGGAGGTGGAAGTGAGCTGAGATCACACCACTGCACTCCAGCCTGGTGACAGAGCAAAGCTCCATCTTAAAAAGAAAAAAAGTTATCCTGAACTAGTTCCTTTTTCCAGATGTGCATCAATCAATGCTGAATTTACCCTAAGATTGTTACCTTACCGTGAACTTGGTATGGGTCTTCTATGACTCCTGCTTAAGACTTCAAAGCATTATAATTAATGATGACAAATTTGACTCAGATAGTTAACTAGTAATCATCCAAATTGCTTAGATCTCTTTTTCCATCTGAACTCTGGTTAAATGATGCTCTCTCATTATCAATTTGGACAACTGGTTATTTGGACTAAAATGAAGGGCATGGCATATGACTCAATTAACTTCTAATTTCTTGGTGTTATCCTATTATTCTGATCTGATAGACCTTGAACGTTGTTACTCTGTTTTGTTATAAAGCCATTTGTTTTCTATTTTCTCCCCCTCATTCAGTTTTACATAAATAGAGTCCCAACCAGATATCTCTTTCTTCAAATAATAGAAAATGAGGTGTAAGTATCTGATGACAGCTTAATATGTTATCTCACACAGTCCTGTCCAGAATTATTTTCATTTAAATAAAAGAATTTTGTAAAAAAAAAAAAACACACACACACATACACACAATAAAAAACACTTTAAAGAAGAAGGAATGGATCTAATTAGAATACCAGCATCAGCCCAACATGATAAATCTATTTAAGAACCCCAATTTTGTTGCAAAAGAGATTTAAGGTAACTTGCATAATACAGAGCAAGATATAATAGATTAAAATGAGGGGCAAAAGAATAAAGAGAAACAAGGCAGGACCTAAGAATAGCAAGGATGAGACTAAATATGCATATCATAAATACTTATTACGTTCCAAAAGTTATTTTATAAGAATTGGCAACTAAAAGGAAATTTTAAAAACTCTGCCTGTTACTTAGTTCACAGTATTTATAAGATATAAATAGATTTGTTCTATTCTTATTGCTGGGAGCAGACAGAAATTTCTCCCCAGGATCCTCAGAAGAATACAGTACGTGATGTAATGATTGATGTGCTCAACAACACCCTCTCAGTAGACTCAGGAAGGAGTACTGTGAACTGTGTCTTCTTATAGCCACCCTCAATAGAGTTTGATGGTCTACCACAAAGACAGTTCAGTAAAAGGGCAAAGCAGTAAAAATAACCCCCTAAGGAATTGATCAGATGCACTCAGGTACAGGCTTCCAAGTTGATTGAGTCTAAACTGGGGATATACTTCAGTCATTCTGGTAAACTGTGTGGCTAGCATACCCTTGAGGAGATTCTTGGCTGTATCCAGCAGGACTTTGGATAAGTAAGAGGCAGCAATGAGTTCCATATTACATTAGCTAATCATCACTTGGAAGGCAGTTTTATTCCATGCAGCCAGTTAAAAACAGACCCATATGCCTTGTAGACAATTGAGCTTGTGGCTCGGCTGACATGAGCTTCATTAATTAATTTCTCAGAAGTCAAAATGGTTGAGCTTAAAAACTTTATCGCCAGGTAAGACTGTCTTGTGTCAGCTGGAAACTTCCCTCTGTTTAGTTCATAGACATTTCTAGCACAGGACATCATTAGAACGTCTTGGAAAGGAATGGGGCAGATAGTACACCCCTAACTTGCAAAGGTCCTTGCTCTGTGTTGAAGCATTTTATTAGCACAGCCCCTTGATATCATCAAATTCTTGGCATTCAGGGTCTTTGATCTTTTTAGTTCCCTGGTGCCAAATTGTGTGTAGCTTCAATTTCCTTTTATAAAACCCAGAGTTCTTTCCTTCCTTCCTTCCTTCTTTCCTTCCTTCCTTCCTTCCTTCCTTCCTTCCTTCCTTCCTTCCTTCCTTCCTTCTCTCTCTCTCTCTCTCTTTTCTTTCTTTCTTAACAGAGTCTTGCTCTGTTGTCCAGGCTGGCATGCAGTGGAATGATCTTGGTTCACTGCAACCTCCATCTCCCTGGTTCAAGCGATTCTCCTGCCTCAACCTCCTGAGTAACTGGATTACAGGTGCCTGCCACCATGCCTGGTTAATTTTTTTTTTCTTTTTTTTGTATTTTTAGTAGAGACAGGGTTTCACCATGTTGGCCAGGTTGGTTTCGAACTCCTCACCTCAAGTGATCTGCCTGCCTTGGCCTCCCAAAGTGCTAGGATTACAGGTATGAGCCACCATGCCCCACTTGAGTTTCTTTTCTTCTCTTGTGAGGTTCAGGAAACTGCTATGCCTGGCACTCCCCAAGCCAACCTGTATCTTACCTTGCAGAGCTCTGTACACACCACAGTGAGAGCACTTTGCCTGGCACAGTGGTGAGTGTCTGGGGAGGAAGGTGAGGAAGAGACACTCCTTCCCTTGTTCTGCATGCACATTTCGCTGGGGAACTTCTACCCTGCTGTACTCAGGACAGTAAATCATACAATCTCAGGAACTATCTCATAGTTGATTTCATCTAAAGGCAGATGAGAAAGTGTTTTAAAGAGACTGACCAGTAACTCTGAAATCCCAAATCACTCCGCACAAATAGGCACCAACGCCACCTAACATATAAAGGCAGTGTTGACACGCCTGCTGGGGCTGCCTCTCCTCAGGTCCTCTTATGTCTCTATTTTTCCAACTGTAACTGGGAACAGTGACACCTTTTGTCAGCATTGTTTTGAGTATTTCAGGCATTAACATATAAGTAAAGTGTCATTTTGATATAGTGCCTCACCTTATCTCTATTTATATCAAGATATTTAATCAGTTCTAACTAACTACCCTATTTTTTCCTTTCATCTCAAATATCTGAAATTCAGATAAACTTAAAAATCCATATCTACATTTGATGTTAGTGTTTCCTTTTGAAAAATAAATTAATAATGGATCTTACATTCAATAGCTTCTTAGAAATGAGGAATGTTATGACAATACATAAATAGATAGATAAAGTGTATCACTTTTGTAGTCTCAAACCACATTGATTCCTATATAACAACTAAATGAAGCAGTGTGCTTTGTGGGAGAACAAGCAGAGGCTTTGAAGATACAACATATTTGAATACTAGCTCTTTCCATTTGAGCAAGTTATTTATTACATTTAATCTCTTTGAGGCTCAATATTCTTGGAAACGCAGTTATATACAATAATACATATTTAATAAGGGTTAAAATAACATCTAGTTAGGGTTTGGCACATAGTAGTTATTCAATGCATAACTATAATTTTTGAGCTAGCAATGTGCTAAATTTTGTGTGGACTGCAAAGATGAATGGAAGGAAAGTAAATTAGACAGTAATTTTTGATTTTTTTTTTTTTTTTTTTTGAGACGGAGTCTCGCTCTGTCGCCCAGGCTAGAGGGCAGTGGCTGGATCTCAGCTCACTGCAAGCTCCGCCTCCCGGGTTTACGCCATTATCCTGCCTCAGCCTCCTGAGTAGCTGGGACTACAGGCGCCAGCCACCTCGCCCGGCTAGCTTTTTGTATTTTTTAGTAGAGACGGGGTTTCACCGTATTATCCAGGATGGTCTCGAACTCCTGACCTCGTGATCCGCCCGTCTCGGCCTCCCAAAGTGCTGGGATTACAGGCTTGAGCCACCGCGCCCGGCTGATTGTTTATTTTCTATTAGGTTCTGTGGTTGATATTTTATGTGTGCCCATCTTAACGCTCCTGAGTAGCTATGAGGAATTTTTAAATATTTCCATTTAACAGGTTAAGAAACTGTGGCTCAGAGAGGTTGCATAATTTATTTGGGATCAGTTCTTGCCCTGAAGGAGTCTGTATTCTAATTGGAGACAGGAGTAAAATGCATCTGAACATCCATGAAGCTGCACAATGTAAAAGAGGCATCCTAAGGACAGACATGGCATCTCTCATTGAGTAAACATAGAAAATAAGGACCAGGGAGTTAGAAGGAGAAATCTTCCTGAGTTACAGTGTGTATCAATCAGGATTGGCTCTTATGCTGCCATAACAAACAACCTGGCTGCTGGTTAATTTCAGATCAACCTGGTTGTTAAAGGATTTACTTTTAGCTCATGACCCTCAGAGGTTGGACATACCATAGTTGCTTAAGAAACCAGGTTGATGCAGAAGCCACCATCTTTGATTTTGTTGGTTATTCTGCCAGAGAGATATAAGAGCCCTGAAGAATCTTATAAGTAATTTAGTAAGCGCTTGGCAATTGAATGCTGTGGCCTAGAGTCACTTCCACTTTCAAGTAATTGGACATACCAGGCATGGTGGCTCATGCCTGGAATCCCAGCACTTTGAGAGGCCAAGGCAGGAAGATCTTTTGAGGCCAGGAATTTGAGATCAAGTTATTTGACAGAACTGGTCATGTGACCCTTGAAAACATAAAGGGGCCAGGAATCATACTTCTACCATGTGCCTGGTAAGCAGCAGATCTGGAAATAGCTGGTGAATGGCAGTAATAATTAACACACAAGAACCTAGCTTAACTTATTTTTAATGATTTTTATAAATAATTATTTAAGTATCATATTTAAGCATTAGTATTAGTTCCAATTGAAAAGCATTAGCTCTGGTTGAAAATTGCCCTGCTGAAAGGATGTTTGAGGATGTTTAATGCAGGTGTGCTTCTTACTTCTGTCCGCTACCCATACACATTAGATTCATCACTTGCAGCCATCACATCACTACTGATTTTCTTTCAAACCTTTACTAAGAACTTGCTGGTAGCACTCGCCATATCTGTCTAAAACCCTGCTTATTATGCCTTCCCCTCTGATCAAGGGAAGTAATGTATCCAGTAAAATTTATTAAATAGCTTCTATTTACATAACACATGTACAGGGCACCTTGGAAATGACAAAACAATATATGATTATACTAGAAACATTTATCTCACCATCTGCTCTCTACAGGGTTGCTTAGGCCAGAAACTAGAGAGAGATCTTGAACTCTCTTTCCTCTTCTTCACCATATATGCAATTTGTCCTCAAGCTCAGTCAACTTTATATTTTTCAAATATTTGATGCCCACTGGAATCATTTGGAATATTTTTTTAAAATACCGGATCCGACCTCAAGAGAATCTTATGTCATTAGTCTAGGAAGAGACCTGGGCATTGAGGTTTTTATAAGCTTCCAGGTGATTCTCAAATGCAGTCAAATTTGAGATCCAAAAAGTCTCAGTTCTTTCTTCTTATCTTTATTCCCACCATCCACTTTGGTGAAACTTCCTCTAATCTCTAATGTAGATTACTTTAGAAATTCCGTATCTGAGCCCCCTGGCTCAGCCTGGGCTAGGGGCCCCAGGACTGTGTTCCCACTACACTAGGCCCTTATACAGACTGTACTTACATTCTATCTTTATCGTTTATCTCCTCTATTAGATTATGAGAATCTTGAGGATAGCAGTCAATATCTATGCCTGACTTGTAGTTCAGAATATGGCACATAAAAGGTGCTCAGAGCTAGAACTCTGCAAACTAAATGCTCTCTTTGCCATCTGGCTTCCTGTTAGGTTCTGCCAGAGGGGCACTCCAGGGAGACAGAAAGACAGAATTTTGGGGAAAAGGAACTTGTTCCTTGTCTTCTTGCTGTTCCTGTCACTATTACCATGGCAACAGCTTTTAACTTCTGCAGCATTAGTTGGTTTGAGCCTTTAACTTCTTTTTTCACACCCTGAACCAGCCTCTTCAGTGTCTCCTCCTGCTGTTTACGTATCACTCCCAGAGAAAAATTCTGATGGACTATTTGGGTCATGGGCCATCCCCTGGACCAATAACTGTTTGCCAAGAAAGGAGTTCTGTGCTTGGCCAAGCCTCTCTGGCCATGACTACTACTGTGGCAGGGACAAGTTCTATCTGATACTGGAAGAAGAGGCATGGGAAAGAATGCTGGGGAAGTAAAAATATAAGCTACCTCAACTGACTTTTAGGTTAAAGGAGGAAACATTTCCAGCTTCCAAGGCATCTTAGATACTGAGTCAGCTGTCAGTCCCAGAGTAGCAATACTTACTCTTTCACATAGAGCTTCAGGTTCCTTATGCTAGTACTTCCTTATTACTACTACTACTACTACTATTATTACTACTATTTAGAGATAGGGTCTCACTCTTTTGCCCAGGCTGAAGTGCAGTGATGTGGTCATATTTTACTGCAGCTTTGAACTCCTGGGCTTAAGCCATCTTCCCACCTCAGCCTCCTGAGTAGGCGGGACCACAGACTCACCACCATGTAATACTTCCATTTATTGATGTATCCTAACTCTAGGAGCTCCCAGACATACCCAGATGGCACAGATTCCAGGGCTAAAGGCTCTGTTGGGGCCTGATAGACAGAAGCATGTTCAACATGGTAAGAAAGCAAAGAGGCCTGAATAAATAATTGCTTGCTGGATTTTAGAAAGCCTTTAGGGAAGACATTTGAACAAGAGCATGAGAAAAAAGGAGATCATAGAGGATTCTGAACTATGAAAACAGAAAATGCAAAGAAGAATGGAGGCATGAAAAGGCATAATGGAATTAGGAGAATCATTTTGTGTGGCTGAGTATAACAAGTATGGGGGTGAGGGCTGATGCATCTGGGAAGGCAGATTGTGGCCAGATTGTGATGGGCCTGCGATGCCATCAATTCTCTTGGAAAACATCTGCTTCCCATGTGCTGGCCAAAGCTACAACCATTTTCACACATACTTTATTATGGGGCTTTTTTTTGCAAGTATGCCTGGAATCAGCTTGCTTCAAACGGCCCAAGGTCAATGAGAAAATACCTGAGAGGTGAAGGGCATAGGAATGAAATGAGCATTTTCAAATTTGTTACCTTAATGCATTTCATATTTCAGTTCAATATCTTCTAGCTGTTGCAAAGCTACAGTGAGCTTTTCATCTTTAGTATTTCTGCACCTGCATGTTTCTGTGCCCACTGCTGGGTCAGACTCCATGTATTCCCAGAAATGGCACAAGGCAGGGCTGGAAATTCAGGTAACAGAACAAATCTGCCTGAGGCTGACTCATCTGAAAATTGAGGTACGTAAACAAAGTTTAGCTGCAATGGAGCAGTTGGAGTACAAATAGCTGTAGGCGTTGGAACAATATAACAAGGCTGAAAGTGATGCTGAGACTTACACATTATTTCTAAGTGAAAAATAAAGGACAAGACAGAGAAAAAAACCCCAGCATTTTAGAAATGCATTTAGGGAAATGTTATCACAATCTGCACACTGCTACATATCTTTCTGAACCACTGACACCTGATTTCCCCAGGCTGGGTTTAAAGCTGTTTATGATTATCCTCACCTTGCTTTTGTGGTTAATTAATTATAACTTTGCCTGGTAGCACCGCCAGTTTGAGAAGAAGAGATGCGGTGGGAGGTGATGACGATTACAAGCTATCTGCAAACTCAGAATTTCCTGAACTAAACATTGCAGGAAAAGCAAGGATTAACTGGAAATACTCCTGGCCTTAGAACTAGGTGAACTTGGCTAGTTGCAAGTTGTAGGATGGAGTAGAGTGACCAACTCATCCTGGTTAGTCTTGGACTGTTCTAGTTTTAAAACCAAAAGTCCCATTTCCTGGCGCATCGCCAGTTTCAGGCAAACTAGAACATCTGGTCGCCCTAGGGAGGGTTGGAGATTTGGCTGGCTGAAGTTCAATAAGTCAGATGAAGCAGGTTAAAGTTTGAGGAGAATGACGGATGCCTCAGGAAATGGTGTAGAGACAGAGATCAGCCTGTATGGAAAGGCACAGTGCCCAGGGAGGCACAGAAACAGGCAATCAGAGAGATAATAAGAAAAACTAACTGAGATCCAAAACAAACAATACTTCTAAGTCTAAGCAGGCAACCCACAATTGGGTGGGGGCGGGGGGGTGGTTCACACTGTGCAGAGGTTCTAGGGAAGATCTATAATTCTTGAAGAAGAAACTGGAGATAGCAGGCAGGGATATATTTCCAGAGTATAGGTAGGTATTAGATTTCTTAGTAGGTTTGCAGAGAAAGAACAGAAGTTTGCATAACTGAAGTGTTTGTTGACTTTCTACTGGTCTGAGGGTAAAACCTAAGATCTTTACTTGGACATGAAGTGCTTTCTGATCCGTCCTCAGCAATATTTACATCTTATTTCTCACCATTCCTTTATTCCAGTCATATTAAATCACCTGCAGTTTCTCAATCATGTCAGGTTAACCTGGGCCTTTGTATACGGGGTGCCCCTTCCACTCATACTAACTTTCCTTGTTCTCTAGGATTCAGCTCAGATGTCCCCCACCCCAACTCTAATCCTACTCTCAACTCTTTCCCGACTTCCTACACTGGGTTTTAATCTCTTCTTGGAGTAGAATTCTGGCAGATTATTGCTCAGTTTTGGCTAGGGAAGCTCCAAGTAGCTCCAGAAAGTCAAAGTACCTGATAAATTACAGGAAAGCTCACTTTGGCCTTCCAGTAGAAATAGTTTCAAATGAGCACAAATGCCTAAACTGTTGATATCCCTGTTGCAGCTCCAGATCCTTTTGACTTATCAACCCAGAGGGAAGGCTGCAGTGCAGGATTTATTTAATAGCACTTTTAATACTTTAGCAGGGGTAAGGAGGTCAGGAGGTGGGAGAGGCAGAGCTTGTAATATGCATTGTAAAAGAGTGTTGCAGTATCTCTGGCCTCTCTCCACCAGATACTAATAGGACCCTCCAAGTTATAACAGCCAAAAATGTCTCCAGACATTGTCAACTATTCCCTGGGGGATAAAATTTGTCCTAGGTTGAGAACCACTGTCGTAATCTGAAGGAACCTCTTGTGGAACATTGGCAAGACCCTTACTGAGCAGAAGCCTAGCGCCCTGAGAGTCCATGAGAAGAAAATATTTGTGATCTATGAGCTCAGTGAAGACTTATGGAAGACTTCAGGTGAGCACTACACTCTCTTTGGTGACTTTTCCAGATGACCTGTGATCTACACTGGTCCAACTACATAGGCCTTATTTGCTATTTTAAGAGTGGATCCTCCATTGGCCAGGTGTGGTGGCTCCTGCCTATAATCCCAGCACTTTGAGAGGCCAAGGCAGATGGATCACTTGAGGTCAGGAGTTCAAGACCAGCTTGGCCAACATGGCGAAACTCTGTTTCTACTAAAAATACAAAAATGTGCCAGATGTGGTGGTGGGTGCCTGTAATTCCAGCTACTCAGGAGGCTGAGGCATGAGAATTGCTTGAACTCGGGAGGTGGGGATTGTAGCGATCCGAGCTTACACCACTGCACTCCAGCCTGTGCAACAAAGCCAGACCCTATCTCAGAAAAAAAAAAAAAAGAGTAAAGCCTCACTCATCTCAGTGTAACTCAAATCTAATGTAGAATCAAGAGACGATTTTCAGTCTATCATTGAAAGTATAAGTATGTCTCTTCTGGACTCTAAGTACTCCGGAGTAACAGATGATTATTACGTTTTAATTTAAGATTGTTGTGTCTCCCATCCAGGATCTAGAAGGAAGCTTTGCATGGATTAGATAATTCAACAATGTTTATCAAATCCAAGTTGGGAGTCAAAAGAGAATTTGGAAGCCCTGATCATCAGGAAAGAAGATGGAGTTTATTGACCCAATGGAAGAGAAAAGCCACTTTTCTGTAAAGTATAAGATGTGGTATCCAAAGCTACTCTCTGGAGATGACCACAGGCTTCACCTGGGAGTTGTGAGAAATGCAAAATCTCAACCCCATCCCAGACCCTCTGAATCAAAGCTGCATTTTAAAATATGTGCTGTGCAAATTACGCTTTAAGAGGCATGGTTTTAGAGCCCAGGCTTTGTATCCCTGGAATACAAGTTCAAGTCTTCCACTTATCAGCTATACAAACTTCAGCAAGACATGAGAAGTTTTTGAGACTCACTATTTCTATCTGTGAAACAGGCATATTCATAGATACTACCCACTAGAGTTGTGAAGTTCAAATGAAAAAAAAAAAAAGAATACTGGACACAAGTCATGGTGCCTGACTTTATACAGCAAGAGTTTAATTGTTTGATGCTATTATTTTCTGAAATTTCCATCTCTTCATTCAGGAAAAATCATTGGTTGGACAATGGACAATCACCTCCTATCAAACTCGTAATTTGAAGATTGAATAAGTCACCTACTTTGCATTCAGTTGCTGATAATTGTCAAGCCAGCCTAGGTTAAAACAAGTTTTCAAACTTTTACAAATATATTTTTGTAAGAATTGCGTTTCTTGGGGACAAAACATTATAATAAGGTTAATGAGTAAAGGGGCAACACAAATCTGTTTTCATTAATCTTAACAGAGCTTTAATCACAGCACAGGGGGAAACAGCTGCTCTGGAAGGGAGCCTAGGAGCAGATCAGTAGAAGCTGATTATCTATTAATGAGAGGGCTTTGGTGGGGAGCCCTGGTGGAAAACCTACAGACTCAATTCTGCAAGCCATTTGCTGAAGAGGTGGTGTATATGAATCGCTTGATTGATGTAAAAAATTCAGAACAGATTCTTCTCAGCAGCCTGGGGACTGTCATACATCACTGATCTCTTATCTGTTTATGTTAAGGAAATAGCATCCTTCAGTAAGTAAATGTGTGTGGTATTTAATTAAACTCATTGCTGAGCTCTGTGTTTAAGTGGCTGGTCCTCATTTGGGGATTATCGGACTGTTGTATTTTGCCTTCTTTCTCATTTTTCCTTCTAGTATTTATTCCTCCAGCTCAGAATTCCAGGAGCTTTATGTTACATGGAGCATCGTGGGAAGTACTTTAGTATTTTTTTATTGCACACATTATTTAGAGAAGGAGACTGAGGCTCAGAGAGCTGAAGTCACTTGTCCAGCATCCTCTAGCTCAAAGAGCTACATTATTTAAACCTAGGTTCTGGGTGGTTTCATAACCTAAGCTTGTAACCACTTATGCAATATGTGTGTAAAGTGACAACTAACTATGGTATATTGCTGTGGTTCTCAGAGTTAGTCCCCAGACCAGCAGCATCAACATTGCCTGGGGACTTGTTAGAAATACAAATTGTTGGGCCCTGCCACAGATCTATCAGAAACTTAGGAATGCAGCCCAGGAAGCCCTCTGAGTGATTCAAATGGATGCTAAAGCTTGAGAGTCATTGGTATATAGTTGGTATGCTAGGTACTAAGAATTTAGAAAGAAAAAAAAATAGGTTCTTTGACTTTGGGGAGTTCAGAGTCTAGCAGAGAAGTCTAAAATATAAAGATAACTATAAGAATATTTTATGAGTGTATTATAAGTGCAGTGAGATAGTATACACAAAAAAATAGGAAAGTGTAGATTAAGATACTAACCTGGGTAGGGAGTGAAAGCTTATTGTAAAAAGTGATGCTTAAATTGAATCTTAAAGCATGAGAGGTCTCTGGCTGCAGTGACAGGAGAGAGTATTTTAGGCAGGGGGACAGCATAAACAGAAGATGAAATGAACGTGAATACTGTCTATGAAACAGCAGTCACTTTGGGGATGCTGGAGTAGGAAGTATAATGAAGGAAGCAGTGATTAGTTCATGTAGTGGACAGTGAGCTGCCCTCTGTCACTCTGAAATTTGAACACCACCTGCTGAAGCTCAGGAGTTTGGCTTTTTGAAGCCCTGACTTGGATTTTTACAGTCGTTTGTCAATTTATGGCATTTACGACTGCCCCGTGGTTCCAGATGAGGGGCACCACATATCACAAAGGCTTGTTCTTCATGATCTATTGAGCACCCAGTAATTCATGTATGTTGTTTATACCACCCACTCATTTCTCCTTCTTTCTCATGAAGTCGTCCATGCCATTGACATTAGCTAGCAGACATCAAGCTGCCTAGCGGATAAAATGTTGCTTGACAAGGGCTCAGTGGCTAGGGATGTAACTCATAGTTTATATCATAAATTTCAACTCAGTTATTTGTTCTCCCAGGTAATCTATCAGTGAATAATATACCCACATCACAGGACTTTGGCCTGTGAGTTTGGTCTGTTTTCCAGACCAGTATTTTAGCATGGGCATGGGTGACATTTGAACACTTAAAATAAAATAATGCAGCTATATTCTCTCTGGCGTGGTGGAATGAATGTGGAATTGGGAATAAGGGAGACCAGGTTTCTAGCCCCAACTCCGTACTTTGCAACTGTGTCCACAAAATGACATTGGAAGGCCTATTTGTTTAATCTTGTGAAGCTTCATTTTTCAAAAATCTGTATTGGCTCTCCAAAATGTGCCTGGAAGTTGCTACAATTCTCAGAATGTCTGAGAAGCTCCCCAACCAACAGTCTTAGTCTGCAGCAACGAAGCAAATAATTCTCAGCAATTTTCTAGAAAGCTGCTTTGATACTCACATGTGCATGTTCATCTGGCAGCCACCACCTCCAGAGAATAAAGCTTCTGATTTACTTCCGCTTTCCAGACTCCACAGATGTTCCTCTCCTTGGCAAAATGTAGCCCAGATCTAAACATGGAAGGTGATTCTGAGACATGTGGTTGCCAACCTTAGCAGGACATAGTGGTGCCACCCAGTTGATAACAGACATCTCAGCCCACTTTCTGCTACACAGGAGCCAAATGATCTTCTTTAAATCCTAAAACAGAGTATTTCACAACCAGGCTTCAAATGACTCAATGGCTTCCCATTTCTCGTAGGATAAAACCCAAATTCATTTGGATAACCTGCAAAGCTTGTCCAGCCCCTCTCTTCAATTTCATCTAATTCCAGCTTTCCCTTTCATCATTATATACAGCCAAAGTGATTTTTATTCCTTTTTTTTTAACATGTCAAACATTTTATGACCTCAAAATTCTTACAGTTACTGTTCCTTCTGTTTAAAATATCTTCCACCTTGATTTTTCTTATCCTTCTATCTCAACACTCTAAAGAGTCCTCTCCCAGTTTCTTTCTGTCACCCCTTTTGTTTTCTTCAGTGCATTTATTGCAATCTGCTCTTTTTGGGTGTTTAGTTATTATCTGTCATACTTACTGGAATATAAGCTCAGTGAAAGCTGGTACTGTATTTATCAATTGCCCCCGTAGTTCTCTGTCTTGGCTTAGTTACCAATTATCCTCTTGGAACACAGATCATCATGGGCTGAATTCGCTGCTTCAAATAATCAGAGAGCATCAGTTTTTTTAGTGCCCAAGAGCCTGTAGTTATTGTACCAACTTTAATGAAAGTACAAAGGAGATAAGGGCAAGACATGCTCATTGCAATGCTTAAACAGTTTCAGTATATCTCAAGCAAAGAATCCTAATGAATCCCAATAAAACCAAGATTCTATAGCTTTTTACTATTGGTGTTCTACAGCCTCTCTTTCCTCTCACTACCTGGAATAGTCAGAAATCTCATGTTAATTTATAAACCCTGATGTCATCATCAGGACTGGACTGTGGACTGAAAGGAGAAGATAAATACCAATAATAATTACCAAATGTTGAATAACTATCATATGCCAATAATATGATAAATTATTTATGAACCTCACAATATTGCATGGAAAATAATTTTCTCACTTTTCCAAATTATTTTTAAAATTTTCCTAAGTTTAAAATTTTCCTAATTTTAAAAATAATTTTCTAATAATTTTTAAAAATTATTTTTAGAAAAATTAATAACTTGAGCAAAGTCACAGAGGTTATTTGAGGTTAAACTGGGGTTTAAATCTTGGTCAGTTTGATTCTAACGCCCAAATTTACTTCCCTGTTTCTGCAGTATTCTAGGTCTCTTTTGATTTTATAATACATTGTGTTCGTGATAGCATTATTTATCTCAACCTGTATTCCCACTCTCTGTCCTTTTGTTCTGTGTTAAGCATAATACTGCTGTTCAGACTGGTGTTGGCCAATATAATGAGGTAGGAGTTCCACATCTGAGCCTGGGCCTTAAGAGACTCACATAAATATGCTCACCCTCTTATTTGTCTGCCTGGACTAGTTCTTTGGTTTAGGAGAGAATGAAAGATACATCGGTGCAGTACCATCCTCAACTAGACCCAGCCATGCTTTTCCAACCCCCAAAAAGGCTATACGTATGTGAGAACTCATCCAAGTACAGCAGAACAGCCTAGCTGAGCCCAGCCAAGATCAATCAAGCCTCAGCAAGCCAAACACAGTCAATAAGCCCAACCAAGGTCAGCAGAACAGCCTAGCTGAGCCCTGCCTGGATGAGCCAATTCCTAGCTGATTCATATGCTCAAAAAAAAAAAAGATAAATGATTGCCATTTTAACCATGGTATGCTGGGGTTGTTTTTCTCACTGTAATAGCAAATTGATACAGACACTAACTGGCTCTGCAAATGTGCTTAAAAATAATGCTTACAACCATTCATTAAGACCTTATGCATGAGACACAGTGCAGAACACTTTACATTCATCATCCCTTTAGATATTTTTTAAAAACTCTCTGAGGGTTTCACAGATGGGAAAAATTAGATGAATAGAAATGAAATAACTTCCTCAAGTTTACACAGCTTGCTTAAGTGGCAGAGTTGGAATTTAAACCTGTCTATCTGGTTCCAAAGTTGTTCTTTTTTTTGTTTTACCAGGTTGACTTTATTCATAATCTAGACCTCATATAGAAAATAATCAGCTGTGTGAATATGACTGAGTTCTCTGGGTCCATTTTCTTCAACTACAAACTAGAAGGAACTAACTAAATATCTTTTTTCCTTCTTACCTTCTTTGGTTCTATGTTCCTACATACAAAAGTTATCTGAGGGCAGTTGGAGTTAAAACATGTATGCAGTTTGATGATAATGGTGATGACGATGACAATGACAATATATATCACAGAGATGAAAGCATGGACATACTTTTTCCAAGAAAGAGAACTAAGATGATTGTTGCAAGTGAGTGTAAAAATTAACTCTGAAAACTTGCATGTAAAATAGAGGAATAAATCTGGGCTGCACAAGCTTCCTTCCTAATGCAATAAACAACAATAACAACAACAACAAAAGTGTCAGCCAAAAATATCAAATTTATCAAATAAGCAAGAAACTAGATATAATGCGGGGCTTCAAAGAGCAGATTTCAAGATCTCAGCAGAGGCGCATGTCCTTGTGCACTCTTCTGCTCTCTCTCCTATCTCTATATGTAACACATATACAAAGGACATCTCTCTATATATATCTATATCTCATACACATAAACTATCATATATGTGCCATTATGTGTATTTATACTCACATACATATTCCATATAAAATATGGATTCAATAATTAAGAGTTAAAATATGACTAAATAAGAAAATAATATGGAAAAGGAGATAGTTGACAAAATAATACTATTGTAGAACTAATATGTAAATTAGGAACAACAAGAAACAGATAAGACATATCAGGAAATTGAAATTAGTTACAAAAGAAAGCTTCGTGATATAATAGGAATTGTCAATAAAGGGCTCTTAAGAAATAAAAAGTTCTTAGAGACGTGACAATACATAGTGTGGTTACATCCAACAGACCTGCAGCCATCCAGTCATAAAGGGAAAGTTGCTTATAAGGAGGAAAATCAAATTTACCTCAAAGTTCTCTGCAGCACCAATTATGCCAGAAGACAATTGAGCCAAGTTTGCACAATTCTAAAAGAAAATTAAGCACAGTCAAAAAGTATATCAAATACAAAGCCACAGGGAGATATTCTTGAACTGGAGCCCTTCTTAGCAAAAATAATTGATGAAATCCTGTAAAACAAAAAGTCACGGTAAAGAGAACTAGCAAAGTAGTAAAGAAATATTTGTAAGCAGTTCAGAAATACTTTTGCTGCCAGTCCAATTCCTTTATCTTTTGATAAATTAGAAAAGGTATTTTAAATAATATGAAAAATAGTCCATAACAGAAATATTTTAAAGCATACAGATTATAAGATAGTTATATAATTTTTATTCTCATGGCTATATTAAGATAGATATCTTGAATACTATATAATGTTAATTATTAATATTTATAGAGGTGGTTTTAGATGATTTTATTAACTTATTTGTTGCTATTTCTTGAGTTTTGAAAAGATGTACATGTAAATATATAGTTAAGTCAATTCATCATTGTTATATTTAAAGAGCAGAAGAAAAAAATTAGATCTTAACCTACTATAAGTAAGCTATAAGTAAGAGATGGTAGAGATGGAGAAATAGAGCGATAAAGGAAGCTTTCTGATAGTGTGGCATGGTAAAAGGAGCGTTCTCCTTCTATGAGCATCTGTGACCTCTGATTTTCCTCCTTATAAGCAACTTTCTCTTTATGCCTGGGTGTCTAGCAGGTCTGTTGCAGGTAACCACACTATTGTCAAGTCTCGAAGAACTTCTCTCTTTTTATTGAGCATCACTATGATATCACAAAGCTTTCTTTTGTAACTAATTTCAACCAGATCTCTTGCTTTACTCTCTACAACTTAGTTCCATCATCTACATGGGTGGGGATATGTTGTTACCTCAGAAAAGACTGTAATAATGAAATGAAACAATCTGTGTGATAGGTCAAAACAATCTTATGAATATGTTCTCTTCTCTTCTCCCCTTCCCTTGACAAGCAGGAGTGTTCTGATTTTCCAAGACAAATCTTGGATTAAAGGATAGTTAATTGAGAATACAGTGAAGACAAAATGGAAAATAGCAGGGAGTACAGACCGACTGTGGTGGTGGAATTGGTTGTATGTGTGTCATTTCTTTAGGAAAAAATACATCCCAATTACTGTCTGCAGGTATATCCTCCCAGTTCCCTTTCATGTGGTCTAGGGTAGGGCTGAAATCTGGACTTGGGAGGTGGCACATATCTGCTTGTCCAGAGTGATTCAGAAATAAACAAGTGGCATAAGTCAGATGGGACAGAAAGATTCCAGGGTCTTTGAAGGGCCTGAGGAAGATGATCTTTCTCTTCTGAATCTGACACTAAGACACTGAAGCCTGGAACCACTCACGTCTCCATCTTGCCAATCAAAGAGAGAGGCCTCCTGAGAGTGGAACCAACACAAAGCCAATAGCAGAAGGAAATAATTCAACTCATTGGATCCAGCAGGGCTCAACTATATAAGTTATGTGAGCTAATTAATCCCCTTTTATTTGCGAGAGGAAGGGTTGGTTTAGTTATTTGCAATGCAAAGAGTCCTACTTGAACAGACAGGATTGTTTCTCTGTCTTTACGTTTGTTTGTGTATTTGTGTTTGTTTGCTTGTTTAGTACAGGTATGGAAGTAACTGCAGAGTGTGAGACCACAGATGAGATAAAAAGAATATTGAGAAGTATTTCTGGACACTCTTGGTTTGCAGTGTGAAATTGCCTGATGAACTTCAAGAAATATAAGCAGATGACTAACATTATTTTAAAATTATCTTTAGTGGTATGAATTTTACTTTTTTCTCCACATTTTAGTACTCTAGGACTAAGAGCCATGGTTTGTGATTTTATTGATAAAACATTGAAAAGACCATTTTAAGGGTTTTGCTCGTACCATTCTCTTATTTGGGAAAGTCATAACTCTTTCTCTGCCTTCCCTGCTGCACAAGCTCCCTTTGTTCAGTGAACTCTTGCTCCTACCCAGGCTCCAATACCACTTAATTCCAGCATTTCCCCACCCATTAATGCCAATGACTAACCTTTAGTCCACCAAATGGGTTCCCCTGCATGTCTGTGGTAAACCCTTCTTATGTCTCTCAATATATTTGCCACGTGGCGATACAATAGTCTCCCACTAGGCCATAAGCTCCTTGAAGATAGGAATGGACTCATATCATATTTTTATTTTTAGCACTTATCACAGATCTGGCATATGGTATGTGTGTTGGAAATCTTTTGTTTAACCTCCTTTCTCCCCTCATATTCACTCTCCCCATTTACGTAAGCTATTTTGTTTATTGATGGCATCACCTCTTGCCCTATGGTTCACACTCAGGTTTGGCTAATGGGAAGTACAGGCAGGAGATAAAAGGGAGAGAAAATGAGATTGGGATGTTTTTCTGTTGACTTTTTCTACCAACACACTGTGGGTTGGTAGAAACTCTCTACTTGAGGCTAATCATGTGACCCACTAGGTTACTTAAGGGGTGTATGTCTGCTGCCTAAACCCTGAAGGCTGGGTGCTGAACCAAGGCCCTGGTGCCCAGTGGAGGAGCACGTGTCCCTGAGAATTCAAACATTTGTAGAGTGTCTAAGAACCTACCAAGAAAACTAGTCTCATTGCTCAAACACAGTAGACAAAGAGCAAGAAAAGTAGTTTAAAAACAGTTTAGAGACAGAAGTAGTGCAGATCTCTAGAGCTGTCCTGCTGTAGTCCAGGAACACCCTGTGTGTAAGTGTTAATAAACTCATCTACTTGTCAAGCTGGACTTGTCCAAGTCATTCTTTGGTCTCTCAGCACCTTCTCAGTTTGGGGGTGGGGGACATTACAGTCCCAAGTTTTTCTTGTAACAATTGGTGTCATGAATAGGATCCAATAAACCAGACGATGAGTCAGGAAGGGGTATGTGCAGGGGAAATCCGGGGTGGTTTGCAACATGCACCAAGGGTGGAGTTGCCTGACCGCTCAACCTCTGTGGGCTACCACATGAGTACAAGGATGCTCAGAAGACTTTGGCAGGGACTGAGCACATATTGCAAGAAGCTAAGATATTAAAGTACAGTAAGGATAGCAAATATGCTGTTGTTGCAATAAAGCTGGCTCTGAAAAATTGTTAGAGCAGGAAAGGGAGAAAGAGTAGAAACTCCTGCCAAAGTTCAAAGGTATGCCAGGCTTTCTAGAACTCCAGCTGGTTATATATTATGGCCCATTCTTGTGCATATGACCCAGCCATCCCACTACTGGGTATATACCCAAAGGATTATAAATTATTCTACTACAAAGACACATGCACAC
>NW_012114821.1:19328152-19332597 GCF_000951035.1 Colobus angolensis palliatus | reverse complement strand
TTTGCTATTGTGAATAGTGCTGCAATAAACATACGTGTGCATGTGTCTTTGTAGTAGAATAATTTATAATCCTTTGGGTATATACTGCTTTCACTTCTCTACAGGTGTTTGCCCTAACATCACCGCCCAGTAAATTTCCTGCATAGAAATCAATGCCTCAGAATCTATTTCCCAGGAAATCTGAACTGCAATATGGAGTAAGTCATGAATCTCTGTTGTGGCAGCCAACTCTAGTTAATCTCAAAATTTCTGAGAGAGCTATGACTATTTGTCAAATGTTTACTGTAGTACCAGTAAATATATCAGGATACAATAAATATTAGGGGTACTTTCATAAGCGTAAGAATGGAAATATTTTACCGATTTTCAAGGGAGCAATTTAGCTGCTGTTGGAGGATAAGTCAGTGGTCTGGGCAGAATTCAGATCTGAATAAGAACATCCATTAACATTATTTTATCTCCAGGGTCTTCAATGCTGATGACAGCATGAAAACATCTTAATAATCACTAAGCACATGGTGAAATGTTACGCCTCTGCTCGGTGTTTTAAGAAGCTCTTTCTTCCATTTTAAAAATGTCTATAAAAGTCCCTTCAGGATTGCCAGAAGTTAAGTCACTGTGGTCACAGGCTTGTCCTCCAGTGACCAAGGCAATGAGAAAATATTCCTGAAACTCTTCTAGGTATGAGAACCACAGGGCACATTATTATACTTTTCAGTGGTGTGGCATGTGAAGGACAGAGCACAAACATCTCAGGGTTTTGGAAACTAGATGATATACCATCATCAAAGCTCTATCTCTAACCATATCCCCTCACCTTCAGTAATACCAGCAACGTGCTTTGTGACTCACTCTTCCATTCTCATAGGTCTTTGCCCATCTTCTGCTCTGATAATCCTGTTGTTTCTTTAAGAACCAGATGAAACGGCCGGGCGCGGTGGCTCAAGCCTGTAATCCCAGCACTTTGGGAGGCCGAGGCAGGCAGATCACTTGAGGTCAGGAGTTTAACACCAGCCTGACCAGCATGGTGAAACCCTATCTCTACTAAGAATACAAAAATTAGCTGGGCATGGTAGCATGCATCTGTCGTCCCAGCTACTCAGGAGGCTGAGGCGGGAGAATCCCTTGAAATCAGGAGGCAGAGTTTGCAGTGAGCCAAGATTGCACCACAGAACTCCAGCCTGGTGACAGAGCAAGATTCTGTCTCAAAGCAAAAACAAAAACCAAAACAAACAAACAAAAACCAAAAACAGACAAACAAAAACAAAAGAACTGATGGACGAATTACAGCAAAGAATTTCAGAGCTCAAAAGGTTAACTTGCAACTATAGCATTAAGTAGAGTCTTGTAAAGGTCTCTATTGCTCTTTCCTCTTCTACCTGCTTTGAATCTGCTGTTACTAAGCTACCAATGTTGAGATAAAACTCACCAATTGAAAGATACTTGGAGATTTTCTTTTTCTTGTAAGTTCAACCAGTTGTAGCTAAAATGTAAACAGTAAAAACTCATTTGAAACTGAAAAGAGGGTAAAAGAGGTTTTTTAAAAATAAAACTGTTGTAGAAACTGTTTACCCAAAATTTTGGTCCACAACCTTCATTGGATTGCCTATAAGGGAAAAGTTTAGCCATAACAGGTTCCAATTTTGTCAAATATAATTTGCATACAGCTGTCTTTTGTAAAATAATGAGTTTTGATGCTATCTCATGGATAAAGTTCTGAAATAAAGCTATTGGATCTTTGTGTGTGCTTATACATGTTTAAATGTGTTCATGTATATGTACATGTACATGTACTATGTTATATATGGTGTCCAGCATGCTACCAAATTGGCTTATAAGGAAATTAGTACTTATAAATAAAATAAGTCTAAATGCTTTTTAGGTACACATGAATTTAGTAACTGTTAATAAATAATCTGGCTTTAAAATTATTGGTAAGATATAAAGGAAAATGTCTTCAAAAGTGTCAGATACATTTTTATCTGGGTTTACTCATTAGGTAAGTTTTCTATTTGCCTCTGCTAGATATTTTAAGGTGTCAGAGTTTGACATAAAGTTGGTAAGACTATAAACCCAGCCCAAGCCAGAATGATCTATGTTTGTGTGATTTTTTAATAAGCAGACTAATTTGATACTGTTGGTTTAATAAAAATAGCTAAATATAAAAATAAATGTAAATAAATAAACATTTTGTGTGATTTAAAATCTTAAAATTATTTTAGGTACTCATTGAATGTCTGGGTCATTTCCAATTTAAAAAGGGTTATAATATAGGATATTGGTCACACTTCTGGGCACACTAATAGAAAATAAAATATATGATATGGGAAAAGCATTGATGGAACTCAGTAAGCCTGATAAAATACAGACTGGGTCCAAAAGTAATCAAAAAACAAAAAGGGGGATGAGCCATATGGGTGCCTGTACACTTGCCCCAGCCCATACCAGCAATAAGCTTGAAGTGATACCACCTTCCAAGGGGATACTCTGAAATCGCCCAAACAATCCAAAAGTTACATAAGGTACAAAAAGGCTGTCCCTAAGCCCCCCAATAGCCCTTTAGGGACCTGTGAAGGAGCCAGATAGCACTTGGAGAATGATGGTAGACTACTATGAGCTAAACAATGTGGGCCCCCCGTACATGCAGCTGTACCTAATATTGCTCAACTGTTGGAGTAAGTGGTCCTTAAGCTAGGCAATGTCCATGCTGTGATTGACTTGGCTAATGCCTTTCCTAGTATTCTTTTAGCAGAAGATTCACAAAGCTAGTTTGCCTTCACTTAGGAGGGCCAACAGTGGACTCTCCAGGTGCTACCACAAGGGTACCGGCACAGCTGCACCGTTTGACACAGTGTGATTGCACCGGACCTGTTTAGACTGTCTTTGCCCTCCTTGATTTCTCTGTTTCACTGTATTAATGATAACATGCTACCCTCAGAGTCTCTTAGAGATCTGGAGACTGCTCTACAAACCATCTTGGATGGCCTAAAGGACAGATGATAGAAAGTCAACCTCAAAAAGATACAAGAGCCCAGCATAGCCATCCAATTTTCAGGAGTTACCTGATTGGGTAAGACGTGAAAAATACCCAGAGCTCTTATTAACAAGATAGCACAACAGTCTGTTCCCCAAACAGTAAACTAACTCCAGGTTTTCACAGGTTTACTGGGCTACTGGAGGATATTCATTCTTCATTTGGCACAAATTCTGCATTTGTTATGCACACTAACAAGAAAACAATAAAAATGGGACTCAACATAGAGAGCAAGAGGCATTTGACAAAACAAAAATATTGATAAAACAAGCTCAAGCACTAGAGACCCCATTGTCACTGCACTGTTTTATATTAAAAGGCACTGGTGATGTCACAAAAATAAATTGGGGTTTATGGCAAAAGCAACCAACACAATGATACCTGAAGGGTTTTGGTGTTAATTATGAAAGAGGACAATATAATCCTACAATACAGTCCTACAATATAGTCCTACAGCAACAGTTACTGGCCATGTATGAGGCATTGCATCAGTGGAGGCCATCACAGTAAAAGCTGCTTACCCCATAAAAGGGTGAACAGAAAGCCTCCTAGCTAAGCTCATCTCCGGGGTGGCATGATCATACACCCTGCAGAAATAGCACTCCTTTCTGAAACAAAGGGGTGTCCTGTTCACTAGTCCTTTAAGTCAGAAACTATAGGAGGATCTCAGACCTGTCTACTTTGAACACATGGAGGCAGCCAACATGGCAGTGGAGCCACCTATGAGGCCGAACACCATATATAAGTGGATCCTGCTGATATCCACTAGAACCTGGTACACTGATGGGCCTAGCAAAGGTATCCAACACTGGACATCAGAACAAAACATAGACTAGAGGTTCACTTACCATAAAACACAACAGGGCAGGCCTCATTAAAAAAAAATGGCCTGCTAAACACCAAATTATGTGCTCTGATGTAATGAAATATGTAGCTACAACTTATATTCCATTGGTTCAGGTTTAGTTGTGGGAGTAGAAGGTGCAGAAGGAAAAACAAGCAACCTGAACCGCAAAGATAGGAGCAAAACACAAGGAAGGGTAAAACAGTGAAAACCTATGACCATCTCTTTTTTAAGAGATACAGTAGCTGCTGTTGTGTGTCACCCAGATCTCTCCTTTCAGAACCAAAGTACCTGTTGCCCCAACTGCTAGGAGTGTTGACCACAGATAGATCTCATCAGAGCCTCCCTCTGAGCTCTTCCATCAGCTGAAGAGAAGCAGCTTTTCCAAGATCAATCCCCTTTCTAGGCGCAGCCCACGTCCAATGATAGGTCAATTCTGCCTGTGTCACGTGAGGCCTCTCTGTAAGGCCATCCAACTCCAGAGTGCCGTGAGGTCACCTGAGGCTTTTGTTCTGACTACATCTTTTTCATCTCGCCCCTTGGCCCAGTTCTCCTGCTTTCTTTTTT
>NW_012114821.1:19259905-19324257 GCF_000951035.1 Colobus angolensis palliatus | reverse complement strand
ACCCAGTAATGGGATTGCTGGGTCGAGTGGTATTTCTCATTCTAGATCCTTGAGGAATTGCCACACTGTCTTCCACAATGGTTGAACTAACTTGCACTCCCACCAACAGTGTAAAAGCGCTGGAAAGGAAATTTTTTTAAGGGAGTTTTCTGGCTGCTACAGCCGCACCCTTTGAAACTTCTGCTTCCATTGCTTTTTGTTTTGAAATATACTATGCTGAATATTTCAACTGGTTTTAGCTGTTGAACTATTCATTTTTATGGGACTTTGCATAGCACTAGTTGCAAAGTAATTGGGTTACATGAGCTATATGAGGTATTTTATTTACCAAACATGCCACCTGTGTATTCTGGTCAAGAAGAATTATTCTAGATGCTTATGAGGCCCTGGTATTCAGATAGTTAAACAATGATCTTCAAATGCTCTGGTGGTTTCCTCAAAAGTTCTCTAAAACAAATACTTTGATGAAATTATTTTGGTTCTGAATAGCCTTGAATGCATCCTCAGAAATCCTAAGTTCATGTTCCAACTTAACTAACTGCACAAACCAACTGTGAACCTCATGAAGGCAGGAAAGACATATTATCATCTTTTTATATTGCCATGGTTTTAATGATTGGCTATGTGGGGCACATAGTAAACACTCAATATGGGTGAATAAGTGTGTATGGCTTCAGACATTTTCAATAAATTCTTTGGTTGTTTTCATAAAGTACTGGATTAAAGCATCCTTCTGGTATCATGAGTCAACTCTTAAAAAATCAATTACCTATAACTTCAGGCAATATTGTTATTTCTTAGTTGGGTATAGCAAGTGAATAACCATGCACCCTGCCCCTCACCCAGGATGCTGCCTTAAATAAGGATAAATGTTCTCTGAGTTTGTATAAATAAATGAAAGAGAGGCAGAGAGAGAGAAAGATATGGGAAAGGAGAGAAATAAAATAATATGGGAATTTAAGTAAATTCTTCAGGGAAAGAAAATTTATTCTAGTATTGACTCCTTCATTAAAGTAACCAGTTGATATATACAAGAAGCCTGAAGATATTTTCAACATATTGGAAACATTGCTGGATGTTTTAGATGAACTGTTTACATATAGGAAACTGGTAAAATACAGGTGTCCTCATACAAGTCTTCTTTTATCATCACGGTTAGTCTTACTTAAATTTATTAGCATTGATGGACACTTAGTAATGTACTCACATGGAAGAGGCTATATATGCTTACACAGTATGGTGACTGCTCACCAATTTTTTTTCCCGATTAATCAAAATGTCACCAATTTTTCTTTCCTGTATTTTTTTTTTTTTTTTTTAATAAAAGGGAAACACATCAAGTGTTTCTCTTGTTTTTGAGATGAAGCCTCACTCTGTCGCCCAGGCTAGAGTGCAGTGGTGCGATCTCGGCTCACTGCAACCTCCGCCTCCTGGGTTCAAGTGATTCTCCTGCCTCTGCCTCCTGGGTAGTTGGGATTATAGCTGCATGACAACACGCCCAGCTATTTTTTGTTGTTGTTGTATTTTTATAACACCAGCTAGTGTCCTGTGGTGAATCTGCTGGAGAATTGTTTGGTAGGTGTGGAAACCCCCCAAGTATCTGGTGTTAGAAGTAATGGATTGAGTGAGAGCAGAAAGTAGAAAAAAAACACTTTGTGTGTGTTTGTTTTTTTTTAAATCTCTCTGTACCAGTCCAGTCTTTCTCACCTCACTCTGAAATTGACTTTTCTTCTGTTGCTTTGTTTCCATTTTTTCAGAGTCCTTATGATTACATTGTGTTCACCTGGATAATCCTTGATGCTCTCCCTGTTCAAGGTCAAATGATTAGCATTCTTAATTACATCTGCAACCTTGATTCTCCTTTGCCATGTAATACAACATGTTTACACATTGTGGACATCTTTGGTGGGCCATTCTTCTGCCTACCAGTTTCTTTCTCAATTAGGTCTATCATGACTGCCCTATTTGAAATCCCAACCTCCACCCACTTCCTTGATTTTCCTTATGTGTTTAAGACATGATTTCTGTAATAAAGCTGTGAAGTAACAGGGAACATGATTTTTTTGGAAACTATAGACAAAAAAGACAAATTGGCCTGGGTTTAAATCCTTGTCCTGCTATTTTTAATGTGATGATTTTTGGAACTGTCTTAACATATTCGAGCCTCAGTTTTTGAGTTTGGGAAACAGTGTTCATACAGCAACTGCACAGGACTGTTGTGAATATCTAAAAAGATCGTACACTGGATATACCTGGCCAATCTGCTTCATGTCCTCGAAGAAGCCAAATTATTAAAAAAAAATAGAACAGAAGAGTCGAAATCCAAGATTTAAAGAAAAATTTAAAATTTAAATGGAGAAAAAAAGAAAGCGGATGTACCTGGCACAGAAGCACACATGAGGTGCACTCAATATCTACTTCCCTCCCAGCTGCTTCTCTCCTCCCACTTGGTTCCCAATCTGACTCTACCCATTCAGAAATAAATCCCCCTCCTCCTCCCTCTTGCCCATGACAACCACTATGCTTTCTGTTTCTATGAGTTTGACTACATTCGTTACTTTGTCTCAGTAAAATCGTGCAATAGTTGTCCTTTGGTGACTGGCTTTTCTCACTTAGTATAGTAGCCTTTAGGTTTATCCATGTTGCAGCATGTATTAGAATTTCCTTCCTCTTAAAGGCCGAATATTATTCCACTGTATATATATACCACCCTTTGTCTATGCTTTCATTCATCACTGGATGCTTGGGCTACTCCCACCTTTTGGCTATTGTGAATAATGCTGCTGTGAACATGGGTATACACATCTCTCCTTGAGATTCTACTTTCAATTCTTTTGGATATATATACAGAAGTGGAATTGCTGGATTAGATGGTAATTCTATTTTTAATTGTTTGAGGAACCACCACACTATTTTTGTAGCTCTACCATTTTACTTTCCCACCAACAGGACAAAAAGGCTCTGATTTCTCCACATACACAATAACACGCTATTTTCTTTTTAAAAATTTTATAGTAGACATCTTGATGGGTGTGAGGTGATATTTGGTTTTGATTTTAATTTCCCTAATGATTAGTGATGTTGAACATTTAATATGCTCATTGGTTGTTTGTCTATTTTTTGGAGAAATATCTATTAAAGTTATTTGCCCATTTTTAAATCAAATTATTCTGTTATTGGCAGTAGTTGTGGTGGTGAGTTGTAGGAGTTCTTTACATACTCTATTAACCCCTTATCAGATATATAATTTACAAATATTTTTCTCAGTTTGTAAGTTGTCTTTTCATTCTGTTGATTGCACTCTTGGATGCACAGAAGTTTTAAATTTCAATGTAGTCCAATTTACATATTCTTACTTTTGTTGCCTGTGCTTTTTTGGTGTCATATCACTAACAGGAGTTATAAGTCTTTAATCCTAACACACATACATATACCCACACACAGAAACACAATTTACAAGAGCAAAATGAATTTGCAATGCTTTAAGAAAAGAAATTATTAAAGGAACCACTACCAAATAGAATAGCAGACAAAATGACAATAACAGCAACAAGAACAACCTGTTGTATATCTTTCTTCTGTGATCAGAAATTTTTCATCTTCAGGTCTTATGATGTCTTCTTATGTCTTCTGTAAGAGTAGCTGTGCTATAACCCTGGTGAGAACAGGGGAGCTGCAGTCAGTAAATCAGAGTTCTAATCAGAATTGTATTACAGCTCTGCGATCTGTGATCTTGGGCAGGCTATTTTCCCTTTTGCGACCTCAGGCACATTACCCAAGATCTCCTCCAGCTTTCACATTCTGTGCTCAATTATTTTTTTCACATTCAGGACAAAAGACCACATTATTGGTTCATCACTTGTGCCAGTTTTGTTCTTGAGTTTACTGGCAAGCAATTATCCCTTTGCACCAGTCACCCTCTAGAATATAGTCTCCCTGTTGAGCTGAGAACTATTAGTACTTTCCAGGCAACTACTTTTATTGTGGTCTTTCTATGCCAGGTGCCAATTGATGTGTATCAATATAGAGAGATGCAAAGTCGATTCATCACTCCCACTAGGCTACTTTCATACCCACATTCCTAGTCTCTATTCCTAGTCATTCCTGACTCTTAGACCTCCTCCTGTTTTGAAGAGTCCTACATTAGTGCCATGGATCACTTGCCTCAACTTGGGTTTGCTCCCTATACTTTCTTTGTCTTAGGCCAAAGTGACCTTTCTTAGACTCCAGTTTTACTCCTGTCCATTTGAGACTGCCAAGGTGATGCACATTCATTCTCAGAAATGATCCTTTCCTGTACTTCTTTGTGAGCTTGGTGGAAACTTTACAGAGAAAATGAATGTCTGAAATAATTAAGAGCCAACCAAATTCAAGAGTTCTCCTTTAAATCTAATATTCTAAATCACAGGTAAACCAGAGTTTCATAACAACCGTGATCTCAGCTCAGACCCAAAATGGAAACCATTTCCCATGAATAACTTGACTCAATACTATCTGAGCTAGTTTAGATTATGATTAAAAGTTTTTCCTGAAAATGATGAAACAACTTTTATTTTATTTCTCAGTCTGCTCTTGAGTAAAACTAGCATGACATAACTTATGCCACACAAATGGGCAGTCACAGGTGTGTAATAAACAGAAATAACAGATAATCCTCAAAGCATTTTTTATTTGTCTCTAATGTGTTTTCACACCTAAGTTTGGAACTGGGGGCATCTGATGTGAGGAATTAGTGAGAGCCAAATTCTGAATTCACAGAATGCACACACACATACCCTGGAGGACTACTAAGATAACTACCCATTGCCTACAACTTCCCCAACATATACACACACATGCACACACACATGCACACATATGCATATATATACAGTAGTCCCCCATAATTCACAGTTTTGCTTTTCATGGTTTCAGTTACCTGTGGTCAACTGGGATCTGAAAATAGGCAAATACAGTACAATAACCTCTTCTGAGAGAGAGAGACAGCAGAGCGAGTGAGCACATTTACATAGCTTTTATTACAGTATATTGTTATAATTGTATTTTATTATTACTTAATGTTACTGTGCCTTCTGTATAAATTAAACTTCCTATGTATGTATAGGAAAAAATACAGTATATATAGGGTTCAGTACCACCCACAGCTTCAGGCATCCACTGCAGGTCTTGGACCACATACCCTGTAGATAAGAGGGGACTAATGCGTATGCATTTCTTTATTCCTCCTGTTCCAGGTTGGGCTTAGAAAAAACTCTTTTACATCATGATACTAAGTACCAGCCTAAATCAGGGCTCTTTTATTTGAGCAAGTTTGTTGTAACATACTTTTTTTGGTGCAATAGAATGAATATAGATGTTCCAACCTCTAAGGAGTCAATGACATCCCTTAGACATGCTCTTCTCAAAATGTCAGTATCAAAGTTCTTAATGTGAAAGCCAGATTCCAATTCAGGAGCAGTGCTATGCTGAGTCTAACCTGTCCCCGGCACAGTTGCCTCCATTCCTTGTTGGAGTTCCTAGTCTGACTCTAGCTTATCGGAAAGGGCAGATGCTGAAAGAGGAGACAGCAGTGTCTGCGAACTTGAAGAAGACAGTTTGAGAATCCAAGAGTGAGGCAGAATTAACCGTAGATTCCAAAAACTTTTGTTGCATGCCAAAAAGTATGCTAGAAGCTTGGAACTCCAAAGAAATTCAGGACTCTTTGCTAACCCGGAAAGACACAAATATGGCCAAGAAGGATCAATCCTAAGAGAGACAGAAGCTGATGCTTTGGAGCTGATGTCACAATCAGAAACAGAGAAAGGAGGAATAGAACTGGACAACTGCCTTGGATGCCAATCTACCACACTGAAACTACATTGAAAATATAGTAAGTTGGGAGAAAAATACTGCATGTGTTTGGAAGAATTATTTGATAAGACAGTAGTGTAATCTGTCAGAGAAGACATCCATGGGACATGTATGCTTAAGGAATAAGAGGTGGTAAAATCTCTGAGAGTAAACCTGTGCCGACTGCAGAATACTCCTTGCAGAAACTCTTTATGCTGTAGATCCTAAATGCAGAAAGGGAAACTAAGTACATTGCCAACCTAACTCATGGACCATAGTGGTGGAATCAGCAGTCTGAGTTCCAAGAATCACTGCGTGTCCTGTTGTTCTGCTTGGGGACAAACTATGGAGGGCCTTATACGCTATGCTGAAAGCATTTAGACTTTATTCAGTAGGCAACAGGGATCTACTGCCATTTTTGAGCAATTGACTGATATATTATCACCTTTTGATAATCTCTTTTGAACTAATAAATTTGGTTTTGTGTTATCCCATGGGGAGAGATATATTGTGGCGAACCTTCTCAAATCTGTTTTAGAAAGAGAGAGAAAATAAATGTATAAGAAATAAAATAAACAAAAGAAGCTAAACAAATAAATGAATAGAGTGTGCTTTCCGTTAAAAAAAAAGAGAGAGAAACAAAAAGGATACATTATATAAATCATAGCCAACCAGAGATTCAAGTGAATTTTTTTACCAGAGCTCTTGATAAATGGTCAATAAACGTTAAGTGGGATATTGTTTTGTAATTTCTCTTAGTTTGCTTTTGGAAGTAATTTCACCATCCAATTTACTATTGTAGCATGTGGGAATATACACATAGCCATTTTTTTTTTCTCAGCAGGAGAATAGATTGCAAAGATCTAGTTTCAGACAGCTAAATGATTTACAGTAAGACCTACTAAACAATTTTGAAAATATAATTCAGATCTCTGAAGCTTTCTGCTTTTTAAAGTTAACTGTGGTGAAAAGGAACTTTAGATTTGATTGAAAAATAATGCACCCATAAAAAGTCACAGTCCAACTCAGTCTGCTAGGTATCAAAATTTACATTTATTTTTATGCAATGCTAACAAAGCAGCATTTCATTAACACTATGTTACAAAATATCCTTTCTTTATTTTATCTTTCCTACCTTTGTTGAAAACTCCCTCAGCCTGCTGATTTTTGATAACCTGTTGGAAGGTAACGATACACAGATTTTCCTGTGCACCATATTACAGCACAGCCTCCTGTCAAGCTAGTCTCTGGCTAAACAAATCATTTGCACCCTGTCTGATTTGTTTCCATGTTAGTAATTCAACTGCAATTTGTTCCTTCCCGTAGCTAAAGGAAAATGTGGTCATCAGATGCAATCCTTCCTGTTTGGGCATCATAAATAATAGGTTTCTGGAGTGCAACACATAAATATTTTACTAACCACAATGTAGGTTTTAGGAAATGGCAGAATAAAAGTAGTAGAGGAAGAATTTCCTATAAATTTCATTTTTCCTGTATTTAGAGGCCATTTTATGGCTTAGTGCATTCATTAGTCTCTTTAAGAAAGTGTTTTTTACCAAAGGAAACTTTATAATATAAACATGTGCTTTCTAATTCCTTGACATATCAGGTTTCTATTTTCTTCCTGGATGAATTGGGATGTAATACATCATCAAGTATTCCCAGGACTGATTTTAATTCACTGACTTTTTTTCTACATAGAATTGTTATCTCCTGGGCAAATGAAGAGCCACTGTAGAATAACGAAATTTATACTGAAGATAAACTAATCTCACTCCTGCTGGGTGAGTCACCTGAAACTACAAAAGAGAAAAAAATAAGTGGAGTACATGGAGATGGTAAGGTGCCGGGGAGGGGGATATAATGAACAGTAGTACAGTAAACATAATTCTTTTCTCCAAGTTAAAAGACTTGTGCTTAAAAATATATTCCCTCTGGCTTGAAAACCTATTTCCCATGTCCTGTGGTCTTTGTTCCACAGATGTCCTGAAAATAATTGGGTATTTAAAGAACCTCAAAAAATTGCTGATCACAGAGCCAACTGCCTCTTGGTACTTTCCCTCTGAGCCTCTTATTAATTTTTAATCAGCTAGCTGCTGTTTCAGGTCTTTAGGACTCCGGTAAGTAAAGAAAAATGCCATGTGGACTGCAGAGGAGGAGACAGCAAATAAACACAGAGGGAAAGGCGCGCTCTCTTGAACCTGCAGAGACAAAGCCCAGTGTAGCTTCAACAAAATAGAGTGAAGGCAGTTTTGGAGAGAAAACGGCTCCTTCAGCTGGAACAGCTGTGGAAATTATAATCCTATTTTTTCTCCAGCCACTTGACTGGTACAGACTATGCGTTCCTTGACCTTTATTTCCAGAGTTGAATGCCACACCCATGCTTTTCATCTCAAGAGTGTATAATGACTTGCCTCTCTAGGAATTTTCCTAACTTTTCTACTTTTTCTAATAGATGCATAAATTTTACTCCGGTCTTTAATATCTGTCTCCATCTCTCTCTCTCTCTCTTTCTCTTTCAGTGTTTCTTGGCTGATTTAGCACACAATTTTATATTTGGGTCAACCATAAGCCCAATCTATGAGAAAGGGTTTATTGTCATTTTTATAATGACAAACAATAATCTCATAAAACTAGTTCGAAGTAATAACTAAATATTTTTCTCACCACTCAATGACCCCAAAGTATATCTGATACCTTAATCTCAAACTTTTGTTGACTTGTTGTTATAAGGGATAACTGGCATTACAGATTTATGATTTGAAAGAGTAGTAAACATCAGTTGGAGAAATCACTGGGAGAAGTTATTTGATTTAGCTTTCAGTTCACAGGTGTATCATTGACCAAAGGAACGTCTTGTCTCCCAGGGTTGGAGATTTCCATTTTTTATGGCTAAATAATATTTCATTATGTGTATATATGTATTATCAAAATTTCAATGGCATTTTTCACATAGAAAAATAATTCTAATATTTATTTGGAACCACAAAAGATCCCAATACACACGCGTGCACGCACGCACACGCACACACACACACACACAGATATATGACACATTTTCATTATCCATTCATATATTGACAGACACTTAGGTTGTTTTCATATCTTGGCTACTGTGAACAATGCTGCAATAAACATATGGGTGCATATATCTCTTTGAGATACTGATTTTATTCTTTTTGCATATATACTCATAAGTGGGATTGCTGGATCATACGGTATAATTTTTTTTTTTTTTTGGTAGAGACAGGGTCTCACTGTATTGCCTAGGCTGATCTTCTTCTTCCTTCTTCCTTCTTTCTGCTTTCTTTCTTCTTCTTCTTCTTCTTCTCCTCCTTCTCCTTCTCCTTTTCTCCTTCTTCTTCTTTCTTCTCCCTTCTCCTTCTTCTCCTTTCTTCTCCTCCTTCTTTTCTTCTCCTTCTCCTTCTTTTTTTTCTTCTTCCTCTTCCTTCTCTTCCTCCTCTTCCTCTTCTTCCTCTTCTTGTTTTTTTGCAGACACAGAGTCTCACCTTTCCTCTTCCTCTTCTCTTCCTCCTCCTCCTCCTCCTTTTTCTTCCTCTCCTTTTTGTAGAGACAGGGTCTCACTGTATTGCCTACGCTATCTTGAGCTGCTCTTGAACTCCTGAGCTCAAGCGATCCTCCTGTCTCAGCCTCCCAAAGTGCTAAGACTACATGTGTGAGCCACCACACTTGGCCTGTATGTTCTATTTTTAATTTTTGGAGGAATCTGCGTATCTGAATGTTGTTTTGCATAATAGTTGCACCAATTTACATTCCCACCAACAGTTTCAATGGTTCCCCTGTTTCTATATCTTCACCAATGTTTCTAATCTCTTGTCTCTCTTGTGAGAGCCATCTCAATAAGTGTGAGGTGATATTGTGATTTTGACTAGAATTTTCCTTATGAATAGTAACATTGAGCACCTTTTCATATACCTTTTGGTGATCTGAACATGTTCTTTGCAAAGATGTCTATTCAGGTCCTTTGCCCATTTTTTAATTGGATCACGTATTTTTGTGTTGTTTTGTTTTGCTATTGAGTTATATGAGTTCCTTAGATATTTTGCATATTAACTTTTTATCAGATGTAAGGTGTGCAAATATTTTCTCCCATTCTGTAGTGTGCCTTTTTATTTTATTTTTTTGTTCCCTTGGTTGTACAGAAGCTTTTTAATTTGACATAGTTCCACTTGTTTACTTTTATTGTCTGTGCTTTTGATGTCATAGACAAAATATTATTCCCAAGACTAATGTCAAGGAATCTTTCCCATGTCATCTTCTAGCCATTTTATTGTTTCAGGTTTTACATTTAAGTATTTATTCTACTTTAAGTTAATTTTTGTATATGGTGTAAGATATGGGTCCAATTTTAGTTTTTGCATATAAGTATCCAGTTTTCCCAATGCCATTTTATTGAAGAGATAATCCTTTTTCATTGTGTATTCTTGGCACATTTGTCAAAGATTAGTTGACCACATGTGTGTGGCTTTAGTTTTGGGTTTTCTGTTCCATTGGTCCATATATATTTTTGTATGCCAGTACAATTAGGTTTTGACTATGAACGTTTTGTAATACAGATTGAAATCAGTAAGTGTGATGTCTCTAGCTGTGTTATTTTTTTCTCAAGATCACTTTAGCTATTTTGGGTCTTTTGTGGTTCCATACAAATTTTAGAATATTTTTCTATTTCTGTGAAAAATGCCATTGCAATTTTGATAGAGAGTGCATTGAATTTGTAGACCACTTTGTGTCCAATGGACATTTTAATAATACTGTTATTTCTAATCTATAGACATGGGATATCTTTCCAGTTTTTGTGTCTTCTTCAAATTCTTTCATCAGTGTCTTCTAGTTTGCACTGTAGAGATCTATCATATACTTGGTAAAATTTAATCATAAGTATTTTATTATTTTGCTGCCATTGTAAATGGGGTTGTTTTCATTACTTTTTCAGTTAGTTTGTTTTTATTGTGTAAAAACACAACTGAGTTTTTCAGAGTTGCCTCTTTTATATACAGGGGATATTTTCCAAGACCCCCATGAATGCCTGAAACCATGAATAGTATCTTACCAAATACACACACTGTTTTATTCTATGCATACATACCTATCATAGTTTAATTTATAAATTAGCCACAGCAAAAGATTAATAATTGTTAATAAAATATAACATTATAATAATATTCTGTAATAAAAGTTATGTGGAAGTGGTCTCTCTCTCAAAATATTTTATTGTACTGTGGATCTTACCAATCTCAATGTACATTTTTTTCTTTTCGTATTAAGTCAAGAACTTTTACTTTTTTAGTAAAAGAAAGGATTTTACAGATTCTTTTTTCAATATTTGAATTTCCAGCATTACGATTCTTGTGTTTTGGGACCATTAGTAAGTAAAATAAGGGTTACTTGAACACAAGCACTGCACTACCACCACAGTAGAACTGATAACCAAGATGGCTACTAAGTAACTAACGAGTAGGTAGTATATACAGTGTGGATAAGCTGAACAAAGGGATGATTCATGCTGGTAGGATGGAGTGGACAGTGTGAGATTTCATCATATTACTTAGAGGGGCACACAACTTAAAAGTTATGAATTGTTTATTTCTACCGTTTTTCATTCACTATTTTTGAACCATGGTTGACCTTGGGTAGTTGAAAGCACAGCAAAACAAACAAACAAAAACAACAAACACACACACAAAATCAAAAACAAACAAACAAAAAAACAACAAAAAAACCCAGATAAGTGGGGGTAGGGCTACTTGTATGTTGATTCTGTATTCTAAAAATTTACTGAATTTATTAGTTCTAAGAGATTTCTGGTAGAGTCTTCATGGTTTTATACACATAAAATTATGTCATCTGTAAACAGAGATGATTTATCTTCTTCTTATCCAATTTGATTGTATTTTATTAATTTTTTCTTGTCTGATTGTTCTGGCTAGCCCTTCCAGCAATATGTTGAATAGACATGTAAAACCCCTAGTTTTATTCCTGATATTAGAGGAAAGAGCTTTCAGCTTTTTACAATAAGATATGATGTCAGCTGTGAGCTTGTTGTATATGACCTTAATTATGTTGAGGTATATGACTCACAGTTCCACATGGCTGGAGAGACCTCTGGAAACTTATAATCATGGCAGAAGGCACCTCTTCATAGGGCAGCAAAAAAGAGAATGAGTGCCAGCAGGGGAAATGCCAATTGCTTATAAAACCATCAGATCTTGTGAGAACTCACTTACTATCACAAGAACAACATGGGGATAAGCACCTCCATGATTCAGTTATCAATTACCTCTCACTGGGTCCCTCCTTCAACACATGGGGATTATGTGAACCACAATTCAAGATGAGATTTGTATGGGGACATCGCCAAACCATATCATATATATTTATTTTTGAGACAGTCTCTCACTCTGTTGCCCAGGCTGGAGTGCAGTGGCACAATCATGGTTCACTGCAACCTCGAAACCCTGGGCTCAAGCAATCCTCCTGCCTCAGCCCCCTGAGTACCTGGGACTACAGGCACACACCACCCTGTCTGGATACATTTTTGTTTTAATATTTTTGTAGAAAGGGGGTCTATGTTGTTCAGGGTCTCTCTATGTTGCCTAGGCTTATGTAATACTTCTGCCTCAGCCTCCTAAAGTTCTGGGATTATAGGCATGAGCCACTGCACCAGCCCTACATTCTTAATGATATTCTACAGGTTCCGTATGCTTTCTTAGCTTGTTTAATTCTTTTTTTCTTTTGTTACCCAATTGGCTGCCTATAAAGGACCTGTCTTTGAATTTACTAGTCCTTTCTTCTGCATGTTTGAGTCTACTATTGAAACTCTCTGTTGAATTGTTCAGTTCTGTCCTTGCATTCTTTAGCATCAGGATTTCTGTTTGGTTCTTTTTTTTTTTTTTATGAACTTTATTTCTTCATTAAATTTCTTATTTTATTCATGCCTTGTCATTCTAATGTTGTTTAGCTGTCTGTGTTCTGCATGTCACTGAGCTTCTTTAGGATGACTATTTTTAATTATTTGTCAAGCAGTTCACAGATTTCCATCTCATTGGTGTTGATTGTATAACTTTATTAGTTTTTTGTGTGTGTATGTTTGGTTTTGTTTTTTGTTTTTTTGTTTGTTTGGTGATGTCCTGCTTGCCTGATTCTTTGTTATCCATGTAGCTTTGCATTGGTATCTATGCATTTTAAAGAGTAAATCTCTCTTTCAGTTTACAGATGAACTTTGGCAGGTAAAGACCTTCTCCTGATGAGTCCTCAGGCTGATGGGATTACTTCCCTCCAAATTCAAGTGGGATTGGAGCTGGGTTATGTGGTTGCTTCTAGGTCTGCAGTGGAGTCTGTTGTTGGTGGGCCTGTTACTAGGAGTTTAAGTAGACATGAATCCTGTCTGGTCTCTAGGCAGTCTGAACTGCCTTTGGGACCTTCGTTAATGGGGATGGCACTGGGGTAAGTGTCCACTTCAAAATCTGCCAACAGTGAGCTTGTTGTCATGTGCATGGATGATTGCAGCTCCCTCCGAATCCCTGGGAGAGCTTGCTGGGTGACTGATTGGGTGACCCTCTCAGCTGTGCTGAGAGGGATTATAATTGAATCACAGGACTGCTTCAGGGTTGAGAGCTGAGCCCAAGGTCTCAGGCCTGCTTCTGGAGAAGTAGAGGGGCATGTATCCCTCCTGGTCCCTGGATGGGCAGGACTGTTCTTAAACTAAAGCTGAGAGGGGTTTGTCTTTTCATTAACTTGACAGGATCTTTTGAAGAGAAATTAACTTTTGGTGAAATTCAAATTTATCAATTTTTTTATTTTATAAATTGTACTTTTTGAAGTCATGTATAAGAAATCTTTGCTTAACCCCAAATCATAGATTTTCCCTATTTTTTTTTCCTGAAAATTTTTTGGTGTTAGACTTTTGTTCTATGGTCCATATTGACTTATTTTTGTATATTGTTCAAGGCATGGATTGAGGTTTCTATCTTTACATTTGAACACCCAATAGCCAATCAACATCTCTATTTCCACTTGGATTTAAACCTAAGTGGGAATAGAGATATTGGCTGTCTGAAATTCAATAGGATAATTATAATAAAAGCCATCATTAATTGAGTATTCAGTGTGTGCCAGTCATGATTTTAAATACTTACCTGCATTTTCTCATTTAATGCTTCTGAGAATGCTTGCTATTAAGTGAATGCCATTGTTATAATGTGGATAACAATGAAAAAAATAGGTACACAGAGGTATTAAATAACATGCCTTATCAACACTTTGTGCGTTTCAGCACAAGGTATAAGACTATCTTTTTTCCACTGCACAGTCTTTTTTTTTTCAAAAAATCAAATGACTAAATATGTGTGAGGCCAATTCTGAATGGTCTACTTTTCCCCACTGATTTATTGATTTATTTGTCTATCTTAAGTCAACACCAGAGTCTTTATGACTTCGGCTTTATGACAAGCATTACAATTTGAGAAGCTAAGTCCTAAGACTTTGTTGTTTTTCTTCAAAGCTGTTTTGTGTATTCTCTGTCCTCGTTTACACATGAATTTTAAAATCAGCTGATTGTAATTTAAAAAGTCAAGATTATGTCTTATATTTAAAGGTACGTATACTTGTTTGTTCTAATTTTAAAAATTATACATTTGTGTGACAAAAATGTTATTTTGCTGTGGATGTTTTTTTAGCTGTTTTGGAGGGACATTGTCTTTCCTTAGGCAAAATTATACAAAAGCCATAGTCAACCCCCATATCCGTGTGGTTAACAATAAAGACATTTATTCTTAGGCTACTTATCCATCACAGGTTGACTACAGCTGTAGTCCATATTGTTTTCATTTTCAAACCTAGGTTGAAGGAGCAATCCCGATCTGGGAGAGTGCAAATCTTTTAGCACATGTCATATTGACTTACATTTTATTGACTAAAGCCAGACAGGTAGAAAATCTTAATGTCAATGAAATATAAAGAAAAATTCTCCAAGAAAGACAGCACAAAGGGGTTATAATTATTTTTAACAGAATAAAATGTATCACAAACAGTAAATACCTCTTTAAATGATGATTTTTAGAAAAGGGGAACAATTTGCAAATGGACAGGATTAACTTAATGTGAAATGAGTTTTTCATGGGAAATTTTAAGGTATTTAATTGTTTGGCTATGTCTCTATTCCTCCCCAATATTACTTCTCTTGATTCTAGTCAAGAAACCTTTGAGCTACTTTGACTTCACAGCTTTGTGCCACATTACATATTTCTGCAGAAAGTTAAAATATTATTTTCTTTATTACTGCCCTCCTTTACCTTTTCTTTTATCACTTAATATTTGCTCAGAGATATGTGCAGATAATTTATAAACATATGCAATTCGGTAAGTAATCAATTCTTTCTAAATAGATTTAAACCGAAGTGGGAAGAGGGATGTTGATTGTCTGAAATCCAATAGGATAATTATAACAAAAGCCATCATTAATTGAGTAGTCAGTGTGTGCCAGTCATGATTTTAAGCGACTTACCTGCATTTTCTCATTTAACCCTTCTGAGAATGCTATTAAGTGGATACCATTGTTATAATGTGGGTGACAATAAAAAAATAGGTACACAGAGTTATTAAATAACATGTCTAAGAAATCATAAGCATTTGAATCATGATTCAAATCCAGGCCTGTCAGATTTCATAACCTAAGCTTATAATACTATAATTCAAGAAGATGACCTTCATACAATCTCAAAGCTCTTAATTGAAAATCTCTAGGATATCAAAATGGGCAAGGCTATAATTTTAATATCTAAGGTAAATGGTACATTTTCTGTGAAACCATTTGTATCTAGAGAACAGACAGCATTCCACATACAGCAAAGAAGGCTATAGACATCAGACCAATTTTGAGGAAATTGCAATCAGGATGAGTAAACAACCTAAATTATCAAATATTTCAAAGCAATATGGAGGTGTTACTTTAAAGTTCAGATAGAAACTGGAATTTTTCTAAATGAGAAATCGTGATTAGGATCCTCTGGCTGACACAAAGTCAATAATCATGTGTTAGTTGCATCACAATATAATCATAACTATTTTTTCTTCACCTAAAAAGAAAAGACCTCTGTGGAGGAAATAAGGAGATGTTCATTAAAGGTTATAAAGTTTCAGTTATGCAGAATGAATTAAGTGCTGGAAATCTAAGGTACAGAATGACGATAGAATTAATAATACTGTGTTATATACTCTAAATTCGCTATGAGTAGATATTAAATGTTCTAACCACACACATAAAAAATAATAAATATGTGAGGTTATGGGTATGTTAATTAGCTTGATAGTGGCAATAATTTCACAATGTGTATATCAAAATATCACACTGTACACCTGAAATATATCCAATTTTTATTTGTTAATTATACCTCGATAAAGCTGGAAGGAAAAAAGAAAAAACTCTAAAATCCTCAAAAAATGCTAGCAAAGTAAATCCAGCGATAGATAAAAAAGATTATATATCATAACTAAGTGAGATTTTTTCCAGGAATGCAAGAGTTGTTGAACATAAAAAATTCAACATAATATACCACATTAATGGAATGAAGAAAATAAAACACAGAATCATCTCAATTCATGAAGAAAAATCATTTCACAAAATCCAAACATCCTTTCATGCTAAAACACTGAACAAATTAAAAATAAAATACCACTTACTCAACATGATAAAGAACATTTACGAAAATCCCACAAATAACATGGTAATCAATGGTGGAAGACAGAAAGTTTTCCCCAACAAATCAGAAAAAAAGATAAGAATGTCTGCTTTTGTGATTTCTATTAAATGTTGTATGGAGGTTCTAGCCCTCAAAATTAGGTAACCCCCTTCCACCCTCACACAAAAACATCCAAACTGGAAAGAAAGAAGTTAAAATTATATTTATTCTAATTTGAAATAGTTTTATATAGAAAATGCTAAAGAATCCACAAAAAATAACCTAGTAAAGCTAATAATTAAATTCAGCAAAGTTGCAGGATATAAGATGAACACACAAAAATCAATTGAATTTCTATATTCTAGCAGTGAACAATCCAAAAGAAATTAAAGTCCACTTACAATTACATCAAAAAGAAGATACTTAGGAATACTTGTAACCAAGGGAGTGCAAGACTTACACACTAAAAACTACAATACATTGCTGAAAGAAATTAAAGAAGAACTAAATAAACATGAATACATTTTTTGTGCATGTTCGGAAGACTTAATATTGTTAAGATGACATGAATACCTAAGGTGATCTATAGATTAAATTTAAGCCATATCAAAACCATGAAGGTCTGTTTTTTAAAAAAACTTCTTGGAGAAATGGAAAAGCTTATTCTAAAATTCATGTGGAATTATAAGATACCCCAATAGCCAAAACAGTGTTAAAAAAGAACAATGATTATAGGTTTTCTTTACATTCAAAAATCTATGTAATCCCTCAAATTAACAGAATAAAAAAAATTGTCTCATAGATGCACAAAAACGTGTTTGACAAAATCCAAAATCAATTTGTATCAAAATCCTTTAGAAAATCACAACTAGAAAGAAACTTTTTCAATGTAATAAAGAATATCTATCAAAAATCTGATGTGAACATCATACCTAATAGTGAAAAACTAAATGCTTTTCCTGTCAGATTAAGAACAAGGCAAAATATCCACTCTTACAATTTCTATTTCACAGTGTGCTAGAGATCCTAACCACGATTCTTCAAGGATCTAGATCCAGAAATACCGTTTGGCCCAGCAATTCCATTACTGGGTATATACCCAAAGGATTATAAATCATTCTACTATAAAGAGACATGCACACGTATGTTTATTGCAGCACTATTCTTAATAGCAAAGACTTGGGACATAATAGCAACCCAAATGCCCATCAGTGATAGACTGGAAAAAGAAAATCTGGCACATATACACCATGGAATACTATGCAGCCATAAAAAAGGATGAGTTCATGTCCTTTGCAGGGACATGGATGAAGCTGGAGACCATCATTCTCAGCAAACTAATACAGGAACAGAAAACCAAACACCGCATGTTCTCACTCATAAGTGGGAGCTGAACAATGAGAACACTGGACACAGGGAGGGGAACATCACACACCAGGACCTGTCAGGGGTTGGGGGGCTCGGGGAGGGATAGCATTAGCAGAAATACTTAATATAGATGATGGGTTGATGGGTGCAGCAAACCACCATGGCACGTGTATACCTATGTAACAAACCTGCACGTTCTGCACATGTATCCCAGAACTTAAGTATAATAAATATATCAAGTGTAATAAAAAAAATTGTAAGCTATTTAAAAGAAGAAGTTAAACTAACTTTATTTGTAGATCACATAATCAGCTCTGTAAATATTTCTAAAGATTCGATCAACAAAATCTTCTGAACTAATAAATGACTCTCTGAAGGCTTCAGGATATAAAGTCAGTACATAAAAATCAATTATATTTCTATGTAATAGCAACAATCAGAAATTGAACTAAAAATTTAAAAGGCCATATGCAATAGCATCAAAAATAGAAAATACCTAGGAATAAATTTGGCAGAGGATTTGCAATATGTACACTGAAAATGACAAAATATTTCTGAGATAAATTAAAGAAGGCCTAAATAAATGGACAAATATGCAGTGTTTATTAATTGAAAGGGTCTTTACTGTTAGAATGCCAATTATTCCAAAATGGATCTATAGTTTTAAAGCAATCCCAATCAAAATCCAAGAAAGCTTTTTACAGAATTTGACCAGCTGCTTCTACAATTCACATGGAAGTTTCAAGGCTCTAGATTAGTCAAAACAAGTTGGTGAAGAACAAAGTTGAAGACATTCCACTATCTAATTTCAAGACCTAAAGACTTACTATAGAGTTATAGAAACCAAGACAGTGTAATACTGGAATAAAGGTAGACATGTTTATCAGTGAAACAGAAAGTCCAGATAGCTTCTTTATTATTGAGAGCTGATACCAGTTGAACATGTGAATCTGAGAATTCCTGTGTTCCCAAGACTGCAATGTCAAAGTGTTTAATCAGAATTTTAGTGATGGATCAAACTCTATCTATAATGTTTTCTTATCTAATGATATTCAGGAGGTGATAACTTGAGCCTCAGAGCTTTTTGAGGAGTTGCCTTTATTAAAGTTGTCTGGAAAGATAGGGGGTAGAAACATGTCATGGTAGCTCTGTCCTAGCACCACCACTGCAACTAGAGTAGCTCCATTTTCATCTATTGTATTTAGTGTGTCTCCCCACATGGTTTTGGTAGACATGTCAAAATTTACAATAAAATCTTTTTTTTTTTTTTTTAATTATTTTAAGACTTCCCTGGGCCTGGACAGTATCATTTCTCTTACTAACATTTAACCCCTACTATATTATCTTTGAAGGCAATATGTGATGATTGACCTTATGTAATGCCAGGAGAATCTATAATTCTGTACCATCTAGAATTTACAATGCACTTAACTCTTTTTATAATGCAAACATACCTGTGACATAGACAATTAATTAATAGCATTCCTGTTTTTCTATTGAAAAACTGTAAAGAAGTTAGGCTCCAGTGAAGTTGTGGTAGAGCTAAGAATCAAACACAAGTTTTTCTAACTCCAAAGCTAGTATTAGTCTCTGAAACTCTTCCTCTAGTGCTTAGTATATTTTATTCTAAGACACTTGAGATGTACTTCCATTTTCTGGTCTGGCATGTAACAAACTCGGAAGTTGCACTCTATCCTAACAAGCAAAAAGCTGACAAACTGAAAAATTGACAACTCTGCTCATATCCTTAAGAGAAGTGAGATCACAGGGCAAAACCCTATTCCCAGAACTGGAGAAACAGACAGGCAAATATAGAGAATGACAACTTACCAAGTAGAAACCCATGAGCAGCACCTCCCCAGGAAGCAATGCTGGGCAGGGAAACCTGAACTTTAATTGAAAATTGCTGGAGACTCAATGTGGACATGTGTTGGGGCAGGTGTGGGGTGGGATATTTTTCTGAGTTTTACCACCAGGCACTCTTTGTGGTCCTATCAGTGAATTGGAGAAAATTCTAGTGTTTCATGTGGAAGGAAAGAAATCCTTAACTCTAGCCTACTCTAGTCATCCTGTCCCACTGAAGTGGAGTAAGATGAGCATTGATAAGCCAGAGTCAAATTCACAGTCCATAACCCAGGCTCCCTAAAAGATAAGACCTAATAGCAGGATATATTACCACCACTTTATCACAGTTATATTCATAGGAATTCTTTGCCCTAGTATATCATGTCCAGCTATCAAGGAAAAATTAAAACACATACTGAAAGTTGAGATACCTACAGTATTTGGGAGATTTAGGAATAAGGCCTACAGAATAGGACACTGATATTGATACGGTTTGACTTTGTGTCCCCAGCAAAATCTCAACTCACATTTCAATCCTCACATGTCAAGGAAGGGACCTGGTGGGAGGTGATTGGATCATGGAGGCGGTTTCCCCCATGCTGTTCTCGTGACAGTGAGTGAGTTCTCACAAGATCTAATGGTTTTATGTGATTGGCAGTTCTTTTCTTGCTCTCTGTCTCTCCCGCTGCCTTGTGAAGTGGTGCTTGCTTCACCTTCTCCTTCCACCATGAATGTAAGTTTCCTGAGGCCTCCCCAGCCATGTAAGTCAGTGAAACCTCTTTCCTTAATAAATTACCCAGTCTTGGGCAGTTCTTCAGAGCAGTGTGAAAGTGGACTAATACAGATATATAAAACTGGCTAAAGCTTACCTTGGTCTTGCAGACTTTCTGAATATATTAGGATCTATACTGGGTTGAATAGTGTCCCCTCCAAATTTATCTCTACCCAGAATCTGTGAATTTAACCTTATTAAAGAATAGGACTTTTGCAGATGTTGTAAATTTAAGGTCGTACAGAAAGGCATTGGGTTCTAAATCTCATAAGACTGGTATCCTTATAAAAGAGGGAAATTTGGACACACAGACACATACACGTTGGGAGAAGGTCAAGTGGAGACAGAGGCAGAGGTTGGAGTTAGGCAGCTACAGGTCAAGGAATGCCTAGGATTGCCAGCAATCACAAGGAGATAAGAGGCAAGGAGATTTTCTCACCTACAGGCTTTAAAGAGAGCAAGACCCTGCCAACATCTGGATTTCAGACTTCTGGTCTTCCAAACAGTGAAAGAATAAATTTCTGTTGTTTCAAGTCACCCGGTTTGTGGCTTTTTAGTAGCCCTAGGAAACTAAATAGGGTCTGTTTAGAGAGGGTCTGTAGTTCCATTCTCAACTCAATGGTCCCTGGAATGAAGGTGGCTCAGGACCTGAAAGCATTGGTAACGGTTTCCCTGGCATATCAAAGAAGGAATATGCTCACCAAATGCAGATAAGATAGGAGTGAGGAGAATGATGGAACTTTTCAGAGGACTTTAGTCACCTTTTTGGTGCAAACAGTATAAGGATTTAAAAACAAAGAGTGGGGATCTCATCCTCCATATATCACTGTCTGAAAACAAGACCTCCTGTGAGGCACTTACTTGCTCCAGGCCTCTTCCCTCTCCGATAAAAAGGGACTCATTTCCCTGGCTTTACTAATTTTCAGAGACATGGTGATATCTGATAGCCAAATGATTGTGAAAATATTTTGAGGAGTCTGGGAGTATTCAATTCATTGTCATAGAGGCTACAGAAACATAAAACAATCTTATTATTTTTACTTTTCTATTTCTGTGAGGTGGAGTCTTCAAATATGGGATGAGGAAAATAAATGGCTACTTTTCTTTCAGAGTTTAAGTGTCGATCCTTTCCTAACCTAACAGCAAAGCCTATAAAGGAGATATAAAGGAGAGAATCCATGTTCTGTTTTGCTATTAATCCAGCTTGTAAAGTGTTCACACCTCAGAAAAAAAATACAATACCATTATAACCCACCAAGCAGGAAATACGAATTACCCTTCATCTTCATCTCAAATGGAAGAATGAGGGTTTTTTGTTTATATGTTTGTTTGTTTTATTTTTTTGAGACGGAGTCTCACTCTGTTGCCCAGACTGGAGTGCAGTGGCGCCATCTAGGCTCACTGCAAGCTCCGCCTCCCGGGTTTATGCCATTCCCCTGACTCAGCCTCCCGAGTAGCTGGGACTACAGGCGCCCGCCACCACGCCTGGCAAATTTTTGTACTTTTAGTAGAGACGGGGTTTTGCCCTGTTAGTCAAGATGGTCTCGATCTCCTGACATCATGATCCACCCGCCTCGGCCTCCCAAAGTGCTGGGATTACAGGCGTGAGCTACTGCATCCTGCCAGAATTAGCTGTTTTAAACAATTAAGGCAAGTGACTACCACTGGCTTGTTTGCTGTCAGATCCATTCCTTGCACTTTCTTTGCTCTGCTCAGTATTGCAGGAGGGCACAGCCCTGAAAAAATGCAGAGATGCTAGAAGATCCAATAGGAATCTCTGGGGGCCGATGGAAGGGAGGAAGGAAAGAGGAGCACAGGTCTTTCTCTCTCTCTCCGTTCCCTCTTCCTGCTGCACTGTCTCTGGCAGGGTCTGTGTATTCTCTGTGGCATCAGCAACATCCCTCCCATCTTCCAATTCCTTCCCCATGACCCCAGCTCCCATCTGTCAGGATCACTGGGATTTCAGCTTCCAGTGTTTCCTCCTGGCTCTTGCTCTGGTAGCCTAATCCCCACTCATTTTTCCACCAGCTGTAGGGATAAGAGTGGCTTCCTAGAGTTTCTCATTTCATATCTTTTCACTTTCCCCTTTTCTCTTTTATCCCTCCAGCATCTTTGTAAGTAACTCCCTGTATTAATGCCTCCCCATTTTAACTTACCTGGCATGGGTTTTGTTTTCCTGGATGGACCCTTATTGAATCAACAAGTTAAATTATTTTTTCTCTTCATGGAAGAATAAATAATTATTTCCAAAACTTTCCTGACTGTAGCCTTGGAAAAGATTCACTGCCTTTACTACATACTATAGCTTTGAAAAACTACAGCTGCACAATTATCTATCCTGAGATAAATGCGTGAAACATTCACGCACATAAGTAAGTCTTCAGTTTTCTCCTTGCTCTACAATGTGTTTTGAGAACATTTATGAAAATAAACTTTTCAGAGGTGGTAGGGTTTGTTAGTAGGTAGTAGGGAAGAAGGGGTATTCAGTATGTTAAATTTTTCTCAGGAGTTAAAAATGTTTCTGCATATAATCCGGATACACCCCCAGTCCTTCTAATTAGTAAAATCTTTCTTATCCTACAAAATTCAACTCAAATATTACTGCCTGGGACAAATACATTCTTCTCTTCTTTATGGGCACACAGCAATTTTACACATCTCAATCTTCTGTGTGGGTAGGTCTAGCCATGGGCCTTGGTTCTAGCCTTGAAACGGAAACAGAAGTGAGAGTATCATTTCTGGGCATGTCTCATATAAAACCTCTTGAGTTGGCTTATCTGTGCTTTTTTTTTTTCCTTCTGCCTGCTGGCAAGGAGAAACACATGAGGATTTTGAAAGTAATGTGTTTAAGATGGGAGAGCCTGTGTCAGCTTGGGTCCTTGGAATACTACCAAAGTGGAGAGTCAACCTACTAGTCCATTTGCCCATCCAGGATGGCTATATGAATCAAAATAAACTGCTTGTAAGCCACTATATACTTGGGCTCTACTTATAACAGTGCATATTACTAACCAATACGCCCCTTCTGAAAGGCTTTCTTTAACTCCTGTATAATCAGTAGTTCTTTATTTTATTTTCCCCTATTTTACTTTGCTCATACCTCCTTGGCAGCCCAGATCAGACTGGGTTAGAGTTTTTTGTTCGTGGCAGTCTTTCTCTCTCTCACCAGAGAAAGAGCTTCACAGCGGCAGGGAGGGTCTCATTTACCTTTGTATCCCCAATGCCAAACATTAAGGATGGGACGTACAAGGTCTCAAGAATTGTATGTTGAACTGAATGGACTGGAATTGGACTCCCGCCTACCCTGTCTTTCCTTCCCCCATCCTTACTAGGTTGAAAATTTTGTGCTTGAACCCCGATACTTTTTAACCAACGCTCACTATGTGTGAGCAAACGTATCACTCCACCCATGTACCAATCTACTTGCAGTTTTAACTTGAGACTTCTGATTGTCAGCATTCCTCACCTTCCACTGCCGCCACCACTGTTCTATTGAATGCTGACCTCTCAGCCCCAGCTAGCTTCACTATGACTCGCAGCATGGTAGTGATGCTTTAATATCCTGGGGGATGAAAATAGGCATGTTTTTATGAACACCTGATAAAATACACTTGAATTTATGCTCTAAGCTGTTATTTATTTAATTGAAAAAATAATCCTCATGCCCGGAACTCTCATTTCTAAATTTAAACATCATTAGCTATAATCCAGGATTAAACAAACTAACAACCTTGAAAACCCATGAGTCCTGAGGTCAGAACTAAGATCAATTCAATGAAATGCAGTTTTTGGGGGGATTTCTGCTGGAGTAGAACAAGGATAATAAAACAGCAGAATATGTCTTTATATTCTTTACTCAACAAAACTGAGAGTAAACAGTGCCTTTTTAGCTTCTATTCACCTTCTTGATACTCTGCTGGTAGGAATTATACAGATTCCTATGCTATTGCATTGCAAAGTAACTGAATCACAAAATGTCAAGGATAGAAGGTCCTTTGCAATTCATGTAGGCTGGTGATTTCTGCTATTTGAGGAATGTGGATTGTTTGAAATATACTCTCAAAGTTATAGACACACACACACTTTACATATAACTTCAATAGTTCCAAGTATTCCCTGGAGGACAGCCGTAATCTCTCATTCATCCATGGATGCCCGTTAATAAAATTTTTCTAGGAACTAACAAAAACATGTAGGTATCTGCTATCAGTTTTACTCCCTACAACACGAAATGGCAATACATGCTGCATCCACTCATTTATCAGTTTCTCCAAATCATGTTTCATCCTCTTCTAGCTCCTACACACTGGGCTTGTAGAAAATTCAACCTCAATCTTTATGAAGAAGCCGATCTCATCTATTCCCACAGGATTAGGTAAAGGGTTTAAGGTCTTACAACGGGCAGATCATTAGGAGAGCTGACACTACTTACAGCTGATGTGTGACAGGTACCCGTGCCATTAAGGCAGTGAACTTTCTAGCTGCGTTGCCAAGCTGGGGTAGGTGATCTTTTTCACTGTGGTTCTAGAAGCTCTTACTCCAAGTGTTCTATTATATCGGTGTCACCAAGCTACCCCATCAGAGGTATTGTCACCCCTTGGACAAGGGGAGGATTGTGACCATACGTGAAGGCAGGAACACAGCTATGACTGACTCTTGAGGTCCCAAACTCCAATTCTATCCCTAGTTCTGGGGTAGAAAGTAGAATTTTCTCATCTCCTACAGGTTTCATTCCTCTTCCTGGGAGAATTCGGCATGCATCTTTTCAACTGCTGAGGCTGTCTGCAGGATAGGAAGGAAGTCTATGAAAACAGTTGAGTACCTGGGCACGGGAAACAGACTACTTGGATTCAAGTTCCACCTTTACTACTGATTGGCTCTTACAAATGCATTAGCTTCCTAGAGCTGGGAATAAATTACTACAGACTTGGTGACTTAAAGCAACAGACATCTATTATCTCAGTTTGTGAGGCCAGAAGTCCAAAATGTTATCAGGGTCAGTTCCTTCTGGAGGCACAGAAGGAGAATCTTCTATGCCTCCCTCTGAGTTTTGCTGGCTGCCAGCAATTCTTGGCATTCCTTGGCTTGTACAAATGTCAGTCTAATCTCTGCCTCAGTCCTCACATCACTTCACTTCTCTGTGTTTCTCTTCCCTTTTGTTCCTTCATAAAAGCCCTTGTTTTATTTAGGGTCCATGTCCACCCTAATCCAGGATCATCTTATCTTGAGATTCTTAATGACATCTACAAAGACAGTTTTCCCAACCAAGATCATGTTCACAGATTCTAGGTGGACGTTTATTTTGGGTACCACCGTTTAACCCATTACAACAAATGAAAGCAATTTTGTTAACCTCTTTGGTCCACAGTTACTAAGGATGATGATAAAACCAGTAAACTCTCCCATAAGTTTATTGAGGGTTAAATGAGTTACACATAAAGCATTTAAAGACTTCCTAGTAAATAGTAAATATTCCTTGAGTTAGTATTTGCTATAAGGCGAGTGAACTTCTGAACAGAACTATTAATTCTGTTCTTGATCACTCAGTTCAAAGCCTCGTTAACAAAACCCAAAGCCAGAGAGCGTAAGTGCTAATAAACTCTTGTTTATGAAGATGTGGGAAATACACCCACTGGAAAACACAAATTCCTCTGCTGCATCCTGTATCTATACTGTTTTATTATTAATAGATAGATTTTGGTGGTGAAAATGCCAACAGCCTGGCAGAAAGCCTTTTATTTAGCCCAAAGACTATCAAAATTTCTAGTGATACAATGTTAGAGATAAAATGAAGGTGTGTTAAGGAAACTAGAACCACACTAGTTTTAACAGAAAGAATATAACATAGGGAATCGGCAAATCAGGGAGAGCTGGAAACACAAAAAAGAAAACACTGAGATGGTACAAAGACAGTAACGGCAGGTAACAGCCACACTCCCAGCTAAGGAAACAAAGGGGAAGTGTTGGGGTCATTGGAACTTAGAAGCTTAGAGGGGCCCTGTGGATTTAGGAACCTATGGTAGGGTAGTGCCCATGTGGTGCCGGTGTCTCTGGAGCTTGAAAAAAGACCGTTAAGCTGGGACTTAGACCTCACAGGAAGGGGCACTGTCCATCTTGTACTGTGTTTCTAGCAGATGGATGATGAGGATAGTCCTGAGAGCATTGGGAAAACTAGAAATTGGTCCCATCTGCTGCTCCTAAACCCAACTGCCACTCCTTGGATGAAGACCCCTTGCTGGAGTGACAACAGCAAGCAGGAAGAAGCAAGTCCCTTCCTTCTCCTCTAATCTTCTGGGCTTCTTCCAGTGCCCTCTGTGAACAGAACCAACCAGGAGGCCAACAGGCAAAGAGTAAAATGATTTGCAGAATCCAGTGACAGTGTCATGAAGCTGAGAATAAACAGTGTACTTGGAGTCAAGAAGCAACAGCTTAATGATTAGCCTTTGATAACTACGCGGCAAGCATTTACATGTATTATTTCTATTGATCCTCATAATGGTATTATATGTCATGTAAGATATAGCGTAAGAATATAATCAACCTTTGATTACATCACCACTGCAAACAACAACTAAGGTTAGAAAAGTTAAGCCTCCCGGTGCCAAAGAACAAATAAGTGGCCAGGCAAAGATTTTAACCAAGGCCTGCCTCACTTAAAGATCAGTCTTTTTAGTCTGAGACACCATCTGAATATCAGAGTTAAAATCTAAAATATTCTCAGCAAGCCTCCTGTAATGTTGTGTGAAATCTAAAAATATATATATATATATGTTTACCAAGTATAAATGTAACATTGTGCACATGGATGGAAAATTTGCCCCATTATCAGATAAATAATATATGTACCTTGGTGGCACACAAAAAAGGATTAATGTGTTTTAGTCTATTGCATCATCATATTAATAACCATATGGTACCGCTACCAAAAAAATACATGTGACTATTTTCTGCAGTGTCTAGAACAAGAAAGGTGATAACTCATTATCTATTCTGCAATGGTGAAGTCACACAGGAACTTTTGTTTTTTTCAATTTGGGGAATTTTATCATCAGAGGAACTTTGGAAAACTATGCAAAAATGACCACGATGTAGGGATTAAAAACCTCACCTGCTATCTAACCCATGCCCACCTCACCTGGTGTCAGAAGTAGAGTAATAACCTCCTGACTGGGCTCCTTATCTCAACCTGGCCAGTCATTCATTTTTTCACCCTGTGGCTGATAATCTTTCCAAAATACAAATGTGCTCGTGTCACACCTGGTTGCAGTTTACCCCACAGCCCTTGCAATGACATTAATATCACCTTATAGGGCCTCAGAAGCCCTCAGATTCTTGTACCCATTTATGTCTTCAGATACACATGCACAGGTACACAGGCACCCCACACCCCACAACTGGATCTTGCTGACTCTTCCTAACTGTTAGACATCCTATTTTCTTGACTGATTCAGCTTCCTGCCTCTAACTTCCATTTACACACCTACCCTATACCCACTTCTTGCCTGCTGTATTAGTCCAGGATTTCATTGTTATAAAGAACTACCTGAGACTTGATAATTTTTTTTAAAAAAAGAGTTTTAATTGGCTCATAGTTCTGCAGGCTGTGCAGGAAGCATGGCTGGGAGGCCTCGAGAAACATGTAATCATGGTGGAAGGCAAATGGGCAAGCAGGAACATCCTCCATGGCTGGAGCTGGGGAAGAGGCGAAGGGGGAGGTTCTCACAAAGATCTTGTGAGAACTCATTCACCATCACAAGAACAACAAAGGGAAAATCCAACCCCCATGATCCAATCACTGCCCATCAGGCCCCACCTCCAACATGGAGATTACAATTCAACATAAGATTTGGGCGAGGACACAACCCTGAACCATATCACCTGCTAGCTCCTGCTTATCTTCCTAGGAGTCAACTCAGGATTCATTTTATCTTGAAACCGTCCTGGAAAGCCCCTCTTCCAGATTTCTGGGTTTCTAGCTCCTCTTTAAGCTTTGGTAGCACCCTGAGCCTCCCCTATCTCAGTGCAGATCATACTGTGCTGTCAATGCCATTTCCTTGGTGCCTCTACTAGATAGAAAATCATCTGAGAAAAATGATGGAGTTTGTTTCTCACTATTTTACCTCCACTACCAATAAGGGCCCAGTGAATAATTGTACCATGATAGAATTCATTCTTAAATAAAAGATGAAGGAATTAGAATGGAATAAGGACATTAGCTTGTGAGAGTGTGAAAGCCATTCCACGGTATAAAGCAATATACAACACTGGTTTTTCCATTTGGATCAGGAATCAGAGTTAGGACCAATGGATAGAAGTGAATTGAAAGTAGATTTTAATTCAATACAAGAATGTAAAATAATTAAAACAATCTGAAAATGTGGAATGATGGTATTAGAAATACGGGGTTTCCTGTCATTGAAAACTTTCAAGTTTAGAGGCAGGATTAATAGGATGGCTAATAGGATATATTCTCAATACCAACCTTAATATATTGGTAGATTTTTCTGGAGTGTTGTGTTGGAAAAGATTCTGAGACTCTGTGTGGGGATTGAAAGAAAAACTTACACAATCAATTATTAGAGTCTGTCAAGAACTTTATCAGGACTGAATGAAATATGTAGTAATTGTCCATAGCTGTCCCCCTGCCCCATATCCCTGATTCTGTTCCATACATCACACACAGAGAGAGAGAGAGACACAGAGAGAGAGAAGAGACATAAAATGAGAATCTTAATAGAGAGGTTCTAGTTTCTTTAGTCAAAAGTCAGTCCCCTCATGGCTGACACTGCCTGGAAATTCTTATTTTCTTCTTTCTTTTTTGACTTAATGGAAAAAACTTAATGTCTACTGTCTCTTCTTTTAACTGGAAAGTGAGTATCTTTGTAATAGTTAACACATCTTGATTTATTACTGCTTATGCCTTTAAATAGGAAAAAAAAAAAAAAACAGAGAGAGAGAGAACTGGGTATATAGCTGTGGACAGAAAAGATACTAAGCTACAGGAAACCAGAGCTAGTAAGCACACCAAGGTCTTCTAACTGGGAGCAGCATCCAACAGGATTAGGGAATTTTGCTAAACATTGGGCTCAATAAGATCATTTTATGAGAGAACATAAAAACAAGTCTCAGCACAGGATTTAAATTCCACAATTCTTGGGAAAAGAGAATCAAAGCAAACATTATCCTGGTGAAGGCAAGACTTGATGAACTACTCTGGATTTCTGCATTTTGTTCATTAAAGATCTTCAAGGAGTTAAATAAAGGCCATTTTATTAGCCATGCTGTTATTGTCTTTTTAGTACTGCCTTTTCTTACCATGTTAATCTTTGGTGTGCAACTAATGTCTTTTCTGCATTAAAGTCAGGAAGCCTGGTTGATACAAGGGCAGTGAACCATGAATTTTCTACGTGGGTAATATACTGACTCTGATAGACTCCACAGAGGTAAAAATAAATGGGCTCCTTTATTGCTTGTGGGAGCATTAAATGTGTGAACAGCACGTATACCTGAGAGATACTAAATATTAAGCAAATGTCAGTTGTTGTTATTGTAGTATTAATATTTTTACATGCTGTCAAATGTCAAGTCAAGGGATTTGCTCTCCAAGTGCTGCTTCTAGGACAAGTATAGGACCTTTGATTTGTAATCTCAGGAGTAAGTTAGCCAACATGGGGAAAGGAAGAAATACGACTTAGAGACCAAGTGCGGATTTTGGAGACACAGACTTGAGTTTGAATTCTGACTCATCTACTTATTAACTATGTGGGCTTGGGCAATAATATGGTTTGAATCTGTGTCCCTGCTCAGATCTCATGTGGATTGTAATCCCCAGTGTTGGAGGTGGGGCCTGGTAAGAAGCGATTGGATCAGGGGCATGGATTTCCCTTAGGTACTGGCATTGCAATAGTGAGTGAGTTCCTGTGAGATCTGGCCGTTTAAAGCGTGTAGCATCTTCCCCCTGTCCCTCTCTTGCTCCTACTTCTGCCATGTAAGATGTTTCGCTCCTCCTTTGTCTCTGCCAGAATTGGAAGCTTCCTGAGGCCTCCCCAGAAGCAGAAGCCATGGTGTTTTTATACAGCATGCAGAAGCAAGAGCCAATTAAACCTCTTTTCTTGACAAATCACCCAGTCTCAGGTATTTCTTTATAGCAATGCAAGAATGAACTAATATAGGTAAGCTATTTGCCTTCCCTGATCTCAGTTAATGGTCGGATTAAATAAGATTATGCATGCTGTCAACCTAGGGGTTTAACAATGCTTGGGGCAAAGTAAGTGCCCATGTTTTTAATTTTTAAAAATAATTTCTTATTGTTTGTATACATTTATTTTGACTCAAGTTCCTTTCCCTTCAATCAGTTCTCCACATTATAACCAAAGATCTGTTCCTAAAGTGTCAATCTGACCACATTGCTCTTTACTTACTCCTCTTCCTTGGTTCTCCTTTATACTCAGGAAAATTATAACAGGTCTCTTCTGGTGAATACATACCAGAAGCCAGGAGCTCTGCTAAGTGCTCCACTTATATTATCTAATTTAATTCTTGAAATAACCCTGAGAAATAGCTACTGTTATTATCCTCACTTCACATATGAATAAACTGATATTAAGAATGGCTAAGCAATTTGTCCAAGATGACCAGATATTAATTATGCCTAGCGTTCCATTATTGGAACGCTAGGCACGTGGGAGTTATTTATATCCTACTGCTCAAGGTTGTCACCAAGGTCTGATTGCAAAAATTCAAAAAATTGCAACCTCAGGCATAAATGGGTTAGTGGTAAATGTCAGAATTCAAGTGTTTTGTTTGATTTCAAAGAATATGTCTTTTATAATTATAAAATTCTCCCTCTTAAACAGGCTCTTTCAGTGAAGAAGATTGGGCTTTTCATACTCTCACCCTGTTATTTCTCAAGCCTAATTCCTGGGCTCCCTTCCATGGTAACCCTGCCCTTCACCCACACTGATGGTTTCTTATACTGTCTTGCCTCTGCACCCCTGGATCAACATTTCCTTTTTCTATAATATTTTAATTCTCCATTAAACATGGTTTTCTCATTGACTCTTGACTCTCACCATTCAAGACTCAATTCAGTTCTTATCTTTCTTGGAAGCTTCCTTAACTATCTAGGTTCCCATAAAGTCCTATGCATGTTTCCATGATATTTCACCTGAAGTATATAGCCACTGGATATATCCTAGTAAATGGCTTAATATTAGTCTACTAGAATTTTCATAAGAAGATATCACCAACTGAGTGGCTTAATTAATAGAAATGCATTTTCTCACTGTTCTGGAGGCTGGAAGTCTAAGATCAGGTTGCTTTCTGGTGAGGCCTCTCTTCCTGGCTTACAGATGGATGCCTTCTTGCTGTGTCTTCTCATGGCCTTTTCTTTGTGCATACATAAATGGAGAAAGAGGAAAAGAGAAAGAGACAAAGAAAGAGAGAGATGGAGAAAAAGAAAGATTTCTGATCTCCTTCCTCATCTTATAAGGACACCATATGGACTTATTAGAACCCCACTATTAGGATATAATTAACCTTAATTATCTCCTGATGGCCCCGTCTCCAAATACAGTCACATTGAGGGTTAGGCCTTCAATCTATTAATATAAATTTTGGGAGAGACACAATTTAGTCCACAAGAAGCTGTTTTTTAAAATATAAATACATATTTTAGAATGTGGTCCATTATTGGAATGTTAATACATATATATATGTACGTATTACACTGAATTTCATGAGTACATGATTTCCCTCTATAATCCAACATGTAATAATCACTCAGCCTATATTTCTTGAATGAAAAAACAGAGAAACAAACAAATGAACATCTTTCATTGACTCTTAGTTGTATATGGAATGTAATCTAAATTCCTTTATCCACATACAAAGACCTCCATTGTTTGGCCCTACTTACTTCTCCAAAAGTGCCTCTACCTTTCTCCTAAAGCAATATTCTTAAACTTTAGTCTGCATAACAATTCCATGGAAAGCATGTTGAAAATGTAAGTTTCCAGGTACTAGCCCTAGGGAGTCAGCTTCTAGCAACCCCTAGACACATTAGGGGTTTCTGAATGAGAAGGTGCAAACGTTAAGAATGTAAGAAACACCAGTCTAGACAAATCCTCAACTCCTGGTTATAATAGATATCTATTTATATCTTGAAAATTGCTCCACTTAACTCTGGCCTTTTACCTTTCATCACACACAGTAACTTTAGGTTTGCTGAAGAACTAGTCCCCAGACAGGTACTTTTCTTCCCATTTCAGTGGGTAAGGGAGACGTATTAACAAATCAGTTTCCAAGGTAAAATTAGAATTTAGTTGCTCCTTGTGAGGAGTCTAGGATTAGACTAGTCTTGCTCAAAAAGAGGAGGTTAATCATTTTGATCCTAATAATAATTTTAAAAATCCATCAGTCAAACAAATAATGAGCCAGATTAATGCTCTCTGTACTGTGTTGACTTTATGGAGCTGCACAGGCTAAAGCATAGGAGAGATGTCTGTTAAAATCATAGTTGGAGGGGATTTAACTCTACATCCTCCTAAGGAGGGGCGATGATAACAGCAAAACTTTGGAATCTGGAAAGGTTCTTAACTTGAAAATTTGGATAATTTACTAGCTTTTGGAAAATCTGAGAGATGACAATATTGGCCCTGTAGAACTACCAGTAGGTTTAGAAAAAATATGTATATTAGGTTGGTGCAAAAGTAATTGTGGTTTTTGTAATTTCTTTTAATGGCAAAAACCACAATTACTTTTGCACCAAGCTAAATAGAAGTATTAGGTAAATCTGTAACCTCCTGATTATAACTGAAATCAAGAGGTCTACCTAAAAAGCTTCTAAGTCTATCAGTTCACTCAGTTGTTCTGTGAAGTTTTGTGACATGTGAAAGGAAAATAAATCTTTGGGCCCCCAAATCACTAAGTTAAAGGGAAAACTGAATCTGGAAACTGCTTAGGGCAAACCTGCCTCTTATTCTATTTGAAATCATCCCTCTGCTCACTGAGATAAATGCATATCTGATTGCCTCCTTTGGGGAGGCTAACCAGAAACTCAAAAGAATGCAACCATTTATCTATCACCTATCTGTGACCTGGAAGCTCCCTCCGTGCTTTGAATTGTCCCATCTTTCCAAACAGAACCAATGTACATCTTACATATATTGATTGATGTCTCATGTCTCCCTAAAATGTATAAAACCAAGCTGTGCCCTGACCACCTTGAGCGCATTGTCATCAGGACCCGCTGAGGTTGCGTCCTGGGCACACATCCTCAACCTTGGCAAAATAAACTTTCTACATGAACTGAGACCTGTCCCAGATTTTCGGATTTCACAGACAACATCAGCAAAATAATGGAGATTTATTCTATGGAAAGTGAAAATGCAATGGATCTCTGAACTGTTGGGAAAGGTAGGGAAAGGGTAGTTACCCTGTGTATCAGTGCTTTCATACAGACAACAGGGGAATTAAGTGAGAGATTTCAAGGTGATGCTTTGACCTCTACCTCTTCTTCTCACTTGACTCTTTCAAAACATTGGAAGTAAAACTCATACCCCAAGCAGAACACTGAAAGAGTCTTCTCTTAGGATGAGGATGGGGTTGGGAGAAGAAAGATAAGGAAGTAGTTTCTGGGAAGATGGGTTACAGAACAGGTGACTCAGGATGATTCAGGTTAGAGAAGGTGAGCAGGGGTGACTCAGGATGGAGCAGGTGACCAGGGGTGACTCAAGTCAAAGCAGGTGACCAGGGGAACGGGTGTGAACTACTGATTAGAACTGGCGGGAAGGTTGTTTACTGAAACTAGAGACAGGGGGGGCCCGAAGAAAACCAGGAAGTTAAACTTTAAAATGGAAAACAAAGAATAAGAGAGCTGAACATACTGGCATACTGATTCTTTGAAAAGAAACTTGGAGTTCACTATATTTAACAGGAGATAATATAAGAAAGGAGAACCCAGGAATAAGAAATATCCTTAGAAAGTTAGAAAATGATTAAAATGCTACTGGAAGGTTGGAAGGTAAAGTTGATGAAATCTCCAGAGAAGTAGAAAAAAGAAATAGAGATAGAAAATTGAGAGAAAGGAAATAAATAGAGGAACTATCAAAGAGGCTTAACATACTAATCGAGAGTCTCAGAAAGAAAGAACAGAGTAGATGTAAGGAAGGGAATATTCATCAAAATAATTAAATAAAATTATCAGGACTGGAGGTCTTTAGTTTTCAGGTTACAAAGGCTCACACAGTGCCTAGTACAGTGGAAGAAAATAGACCACATCAACATACATTATCATGCAAATAATAACACCAGAAACTAATATTCTAAAAGTTTCCAAAAGGAGAGAAAAAAACTAAAGATAAAATATAAAGGAAAGGCTGGACCTGTAATCCCAGGACTTTGGGAGGCTGAAGCAGGTGGATTGCTTGAGCCCTGGAGATTGAGACCAGCCTGGGCAACACGGAAAAACCCCGTCTCTACAAAAAATACAAAAGTTAGCTGTATGTGATGGCACACACCTGTAGTTCCAGCTATTTTGGAGGCTGAGAGGTAGGAGAATTGCTTGAGCCTGGTAGGCTGAGGCTGCAGTGAGCTGCAATTGTGCCACTGCACTCCAGTCTGGGTAACAGAATGATACTCTGTCTCAAAAAATAAATACATAAAATTAAAATAAACAATAAAAGAAAAAGAATTTCAAAAGCAACACCAGACAATATTGTTTGTGGTGAATTCAGTGAAAAGAATATTTTAAAAACTAAGACAATTTTAAATTAAGGCCATTATTAATATCAAAGGAAAAAAATTATGTAGGAAAGGAAAAGCGATCTCATGTTTGTAGTCAAAATAAAGTAAATATTAAGTATTAATTGAACCAAATTATGATATAGCTATTTTGGGAGGATTGAGTTGGGCGACAGAAAGTGTACTGTGTGGAGTTTTGGAGTAGTGGTAAGAAATAGATAAATTCTCAATATTAAAAAATTTCAAAAGAAACAAAGCAGTTGAAAGTAGTTGCATCTTTGGAATACAAAATGAAGGGTGAGAGTGAAGGAAGGCCGGGAAGAAAATGTTATTTTTATAATAAACCTCTAAAACCCCTTTGACTCTTTAAACAAAAACTAAGTTTGAGATTACAGAGAGAAAGAAAGAAAGAGAAAGAGGGAGACAACAAGAGGAGAGAAACTGTCACTTGATAATTTACTGAATTTGTGATTGTTATGGAATATTTAACTTGTTTCTTTTTTTAACCTTTATTGTAGGTTTGGGGATACACGTGAAGGTTTGTCACATAGGTAAACACATGTCATAAGGGTTTATTGTACATATTATTTTATAACCCAGGTATTAAACCCAGTACCAAATTATTGTCTTTTCTGCTACTCTCCCTGCTCCTATCCTCCTGCTTCAAGTAAACCCCAGTATCTGTTGTTTCCTTCTTTACATTTATAAGTTCTCATCATTTAGCTTCCACTTATAAATGAGAACATTCAGTATTTTATTTTCTGTTCCTTTGTTAGTTTGCTAAGGATAATAGCCTTCAGCGCCATCCATGTTCCCACAGAAGACATGATCTTGTTATTTTTTATGGCTACATAGTGTTCCATGGTATATATATACCATAACTTTTATCAGACCTATCATTGATGGGCATTTAGGTTGATTCCATGTCTTTATTATTGTGAGTAGTACTGCAATGAACAATCGTGTGCATCTATCTTTATGTTAGAATTTACATTCCTCTGGGTATATACTCAGTAATGGGATTGCTGAGTCAAATGGTAGTTCTGCTTTTAGATCTTTGAGGAATTGCCATAGTGCTTTCCACAATGGTTTAACTAATTTATACTCCCACCAACACTGTATAGTGTTCCCTTTTCTCCACAACTTCACTAGCATCTGTTATTTTTAAACTTTTTAATCGTGTAAGATGGTATCTCATTGTGGTTTTGATTTGCATTTCCCTAATGATAAGTGAAATTGAGCTTTTTTTCATATACTTGTTGGCCTCATGCATGTCTTCTTTTGAGAAGTGTCTGTTTATGTCCTTTGCCTAGTTTTGAATGGGGTTGTTTTTCTGTTGTAAATTTAAGTTCCTTACAGATGTTGGATATTAGACTTTTGTCAGATGCGTAGTTTGCAAATATTTTCTCCCGTTCTGTAGGCTATTTCCTCTGTTGATATTTTCTTTTGCTGTGCAGAAGCTCTTAAGTTTAATTAGATTCCACTTGTCAATTTTTGCTTCTGTTGCAATTGCTTTTGGTGTCTTGGTCATGAAATTTTTGCCTGTTCCTATGTCCAGGATGGTATTGCCTAAGTTGTCTTCCAGTGTTTTTATAGTTTTGGGTTTTACATTTAAGACTTTGATCCATCTTAAGTTGACTTTTGTGTATGATGTAAGTAAGGGGTCCAGCTTCAATCTTCTGCATATAGCTAGTCATCCCCATATTATTGAATATATCCCATATATTGAATATATCCCATATATTGAATATATATATCCCATATATTGAATATATCCCATATTATCCCAGCCCCATTTATTGAATAGAGGGTCTTTTCCCCATTGCTTTTTTTTTTGTCAACCTTGTCAAAAATCAGATGGTCATAGATGTGCACCCTAATTTCTAAGCTCCCTATTCTATTTCATCGTTCTGTGTGCTTGCTTTTGTACCAGTACCATGCTGTTTTGGTTACTGTAGCCTTGTGTTATAGTTTGAAGTCAGGTAACATGATGCCTCCAGCTTTGTTTCTTTTGCTTAGGATTGCTTTGGCTATTTGGGCTCTTTTTTGGTCCCATTTAAATTTTAAAATAGTTTTTTCTAGTCCTGTGAAGGATATAACTTCTAGTTTGATAGAAATAGCATTGAATCTGTAAATTGCTTTGGGCAGTATAGCCAATTTAATAATATTGATTCTTTCTATCCATGAGCATGGGATATTTTTCCATTTGTTTGTGTATTCTCTGATTTCTTTTAGCAGTGTTTTGTAACTCTCATTGCAGAGATCTTTCACCTCCCTGGTTAGATGTATTTCTAGGTATTTTATTCTTTTTGTGTCAACTGTAAATGAGATTTCCTTTCTGATTTGGCTCTTGGTTTGGCTGTTGCTGTATAGGTATGCTAGTGATTTTTGTACATTGATTTTGCATCTTGCAACTTTGCTGAAGTTGTTTTTCAGCTGGAAGAGCTCTTAAGATGACACTGTAGGGTTTTCTAGATATAGAGTCAAGTTCTCTAATTCGTTTCTTATATGCCACTGGTCACAGAAATGTAATTTGTAAGATGGCAGCATATGTTTATGTAATTCACCATATAAACAGGAGAGTAATAATTTAATATTTGTTGATAATTTAGTTAGCTGAACTTTTAAACTTAATTTTGTGTGAAGCACTTAACAAAATTTTAGTTAAATGTATTACTTTTATTAAAGATATAAAATAAAATATGCAAGCATTGGTGGTATGTAGAGAGTGGAGGCCAAGACTGTCATTTTATATTTCATTTCATTCACATAAAATAATTTCTAAGTTCCCTTTTGATTTCATCTTTGACCAACAACTTATTTAAAAATACGTTGTTTTTTTCCTCCAATATTTGGATCGTTTCCATAGACTTTTGTGTTATTGATTTCTGATTTAATTCCATTATGTTAAGAGATTATAATTTGTATGATTGAATGCATTCAGTCTTAAAATTTTTGGTATATATTGGTGCTTGTTTCACAGCACAGGATATGGTACATCTCAGTAAATGTTTCACATGCACTTCAGAAGAATGAGTATTCTGTTGTTACTAATGCAATTATTCTATAAATATCAATAAGATCAAACTTGTTGATAATGTTGCTCACATTCTTATCTTCTACTTTTTAAAATAAATGATTGAGAGGAGAGTATTGAAACCTGCGACTGTAATTGTGAATTTTTCTTTTTTTGCTTCTATCAGTGCTTGCTTCTTGTATTTTGAAGATCTTTTATTAATTGTGGGTTTTTGGATTTTTATATCATGTTGAGGAGCTGATCACTTTATTAACAAAAAATGACTTTCTTTACCTCTGGTTATGTTCCTTCTTCTAAAATCTACTTCTCATATTAATATAGCAACTCTAGCTTTTTAAAAACTAGTGTTACAATGATTTATCTTTTACTTTGTTTTAAATTTTAACCTATTTGTGTCTTTGTACTTAAAGTGTGTGTCTTGTAAGTAGAATTTAAATGATTGTTTTATTTTATTCACTCTATTATATTCTGAATTTTAATTGGAGTATATGGATAATTTACAATTAATGTGTTACTAATATTTCATGTTTAGGTCTATCACCTTGCTGTTTTTTACTATTTGCTCCACTCATTCTTTTTCTCCCTTCTTTTGGATTAGTTGAATATTTTTATCACTGAATTTTATTTCTTCATTGAATAAGTATCTGTAACATTTTTGTTGTTATTTTAGTGCATGCTATATAACTTAAAACATGCACCTTTAAAAATTATTTCAATAGGTTTTTGGGGAACAGGTGGTATTTGGTTACCTGAATAAGTTCTTTAGTGGTGATTTCTGAGATTTTGGTGCACCCGACACCCAAGTAGTGTACATTGTATCCGATGTGTAGTCTTTTATCCCTCACCCACCTCCCACCCTTTCCCCCAAAAGTCCATTGTATCATTCCTAAAAGCATACATATTTAAATTACCACACTCTGCCTCCAAGTGCTATTATACTACTTTGTATATAAGAACTTGATGACAGTATCTTCCATTTCTCCCTTAGTTTTATGTCACTTTTGTAATATATTGTACTTTTGATATGTTAACTTCCCACAATACATTGTTATGATATCTGTTTAAGGAATCTATAATCTTTTAAACATTAATAAGAAAAATGTTGTACATTTTCTTAGAGAGTTACCATTCCCAGTGTTCTTGTTTCTTTGCATGGAACCTGATTTCCATCTGGTATCATTTTTCTTTTTCCTAACGGACTTCCTTTAACATTTATTCTAGTGTAGGTATGTTGGAAATTAGTTCGTTCCGATTTTATATGCCTGAAAAAGTCGTCATTTTGTCTTCATTTTTCAAAGATAGTTTTCCTGGAAATAGAAGATGCTACTTCACTGCCTTCTCATTTGCATTATTTCTATGAAAACATTTGCTAACTGGAGCTGTCTCGGTTCCAGGGAGATATCCAGGCATTCAGAGTACCTGCTTGCTTGGTCAAGCAGCCTGAGTCACCCCACCCCTCCTGCAAAGAAATCTTAGTGCTGGGAGACTGCTTCCTTCCCAGGAAAATCTCCAGGCACTAGAATCACCACTTACTAGTATCAGCAGCCTGAGCCGTCCCACCCTTCCTGTGCAGAAACCCTGATGCAAGGGAGGACCTCTCCACTCCAGGCTCAGGCAGATCTCCAGGCATTCAGAGCAACTTTTCGCCTGGTTCAGCAGCCCTAGCCATGCCCCCTTTTCGGACATAGATCTTGGTGCAGTGGGGCTTTCTCTGCTCAATGCCCAGGCAGATCTCTCAGTATCTGGAGCACTTGTTCACCTGGATCAGCAACCTGAGACACACCACCATTCCTGAACATAGATCATGTGGCAGAGAGGACCTCTCTCCTCCACACCCAGGCAGATCTCCAGGCATTTGGAGCATAAGCTGACCTTGATCAGCAGCCTGAGCCAACCCACCACTCCTATGCAGAGATTTTAATGCAAGGAGGCCTTCTCTGCCTCAGACTCAGGCATATCTCCAGGCACCTGGAGTACCTATTTCCCTAGATTAAAAATGTAGGCCATCCCCTGAACCTGGAAGGTGGAGGTTGCAGTGAGTTGAGATTGCGCCACTAGACTCCAGCCTGGCGACAGATCAAGGCTCCGTCTCAAAATAAATAAATAAATAAATAGAATAGAATAGAATAGAATAAAATAAAATAAAATAGAAGTATAGGCCATCCCATCCCTGTGCAGAGAACTTGGAGCCAAGAATGTTTCCCAGTCTTATGCCTAGGCACACCTCTGGACATTTGGTGGCTGCCCACTGGATTCTCCCTCTGTGCTGGTGCCTGCCCTCACGGGAACTTTAGGCAGACTTGCCCAGTTCAGCTCCATCCTTTTTGGGCCCTGACCCTCATAGGCTGAACAGAGAGCATTCTAGGAATCAGTCCATTTCCTGAGGCAACAGAGAGCTTCTGCCATTAAACAAGAATCAAGTATATACCCAGTCAGGTTGGCCACAACTGGCTCTGATATATAAGTGCCATCTATGGGCTGGCAGTTAGAACTTCACAGCTCAATATGAAACCTGTGGAAAGAAGTGCATAGGGCTGTAAAAGCAAAGCCAAAAAGACCCTACCCAGCATTTGCTAAAGTCACCCCACCTGGGGCAGGGGAAGGAAAAGAGAAAGAAAAAATAATAATAACATTACAGGGAAATAAAGAAAATGTAAAAAAAATTCTACCTGCATGAAAATAATTACAAAAATTAAAAGTGCCAGTGTCTCCAGATAAGAAGAAACTAGGACAAGAATTCTGGCACCATAAAAAAATCTGAATGTAGTGACATCACCAAAGAATTGCACTAGATTTACAGCAATGGTCCCTAACCAAAATGGAATCTCAGAAATGACAGGAAAATAATTCAAAGCATGGATTTCAGGGAAGCACAATAAGATCAAAGACAAGGTTGAAAATCAACACAAATAATTTTCTAAGCTAATCCAGAAAATGAAGAAAGAGATAAACATCTTAAAAACAAATCAATCAGAGCTTCTGGAATTGAAAATCTCACCTAAGGAATTTCAAAACACAACTGAAAACTTCATCAATAAACTGGTCCAAGTAGAAGAAAGAATTTCAGGGATTGAAGACAGGTATTTTGAACTAACCCAGTCAAAAAATAAAGAAAAAAAATTTAAAAAATCAACTAAGTCTTCAAGAACTATGGGATTATGTAAAGTGACCAATCCCTGGCATTCCTGAAAAAGAAGGGGAAAAGTAAACAACCTGGAATATATATTTGAGGGAATAATTTAAGAAAACTTTTATAATCTTGATAGAAAAGTAGACATATACAGTAGCATATGTTAGTATATGCTAGACAGATACAAGAAATCTAGAAAACACCTGCAAGATACTATACCAAACAAACATCATCAGACTGCCCAAGGCCGAAACTAAAGAAATAATCCTAAAGACAGTTAGAAAGAAATGGCAGATCATGTACAAAGGGAACTCCATCAGGCTAACAGTGGATTTCTCAGCAGAAACCTTACAAGCCAGGAGAGAGTAGAGGCCTATTTTCAGCATTCTTAAGGGAAAGAAATTCCAGCCAAGATTTTCATGTCCCATAAAACGAAGCTTCATAAGCAAAGGAGAAATAAAATGATTTTCAGATAGGCAAGTGTTAAGGGAATTTATTACTACTAGACCAGCCTTACAAGAGGTTTTTAAAGAAGTTCTAAACATGTAAATGAAAGGATGATACCTGCTACCACAGCAACACACTTATGTATATCATCCAACAGATCCTATAAACCTTATAGTATAAAGCAACCACATAACAGAAACTACAAAGCATTCGGCTAACAACTTCATGATAGCATCAAAAACTCATATCAATGTTAACCTTCAGTGTAAATGGTCTAAATGCTCAACTTAAAAGTCATAGAGTAATAAGCTGGATAAGAAAACAACACCCATCTGCATGCTGTCTTCAAGAAACCTGTCTCATATGTGACAACACCCATAGGCTCAAAGTAAAGAACTGGAGAAGGATTTACCATGCAAATTGAAAGCAAAAAAGAGATGGGTCACTATTCTTATGTCAGTAAAACAGACTTTAAACCAACTACAGTAAAAAAGGACTAAGAAGGATTTACAAAATGATAACTGATTCAATTCAAGAAAAAGATACAACTATTATAAACATAATGCACCCAACATTGGAGAAGACAAAGTTAAGTAGTTTGTCAAAAGACAAGTACTTGTTCACAAGACAAGTACTTCTAGACCTAAAATGCTGCACAATAATACTGGAGGACTTCAATACACCACTGAGAGCATTAGATAGATCATCAAGGCAGAAAACTAACAAAGAAATTCTGGACTTAAACTTGACACTTGACTAACTGGACCTAATAGACATCTACAGAATAGTCCATCCAGCGACCACAGAATACATTCTTCTCATTGGCATATGAAACACATTCTAAAATCAACTATATTCTGAGGCAGAAAGAAAATCTCAATACACTCAAAACAGTTGAAATCATACCAAGCACACACTTAGACCACAGTGCAATAAAAATAGACATCAATACCAAGAAGACCTTTCAAACTTACACAGAACAAAAAGAACACAGAAATTAAACTTCTCCAGACTAGCTCTTGGATGAACAATACAATTAAGGCAGAAGTCAAAAAGTTATTTGAAATTAATAAAAATAGAGACAAAAGTTACCAAAGTCTTTGGGATATACCTAAAGCAGTGCTAAGAGGGAAATTTGTAGCACTAAACACTTTAATCAAGAAAACAGAAAGATCTCAAATTAACTATGTAAACATGGTAGCTAGAGGAACTAGGAAAAAAAGAACAAACTAACCCCAAAGCTAGCAGAAGAAAAGAAATAACTAAAATCGGAGTGAAACTGAACAAAATTGAGACCCCAAAATACATACAAAGAATCAGTGAAACCAAATGTTACTTATTTGGAAGAATCAACTAGATTGATAGACTGGTTGCTAGATTAACAAAGAAAAAAAGAGAAAAGATGCAAATAAGCACAGTCAGATACATAGAGGTGAACATAGATATACATAGAGTCAGAACATAGAGGTGATGGTAAAATGGATCCCACAGAGATACAAAAGATCTGCAGAGACTATTATGAACACTTATACACACAAATTAGAAAACCTAAAGGAAATGAGTAAACCCCTGGAAACACACAATTTCCCATGATTCAGTCAGGAAGATATTGAAACACTGAACATACCAATATCAAGTTCCAAAATTGAACCATTAATTTAAAAACCTACCAACCAAAAAAAGCTCTGGACCAGATGAATTCATAGCCAAATTCTACCAGATGTACAAAGAAGAGCTGGTACTAATACTACTGAAACTATTCCAAAAAAAAAAAAAATCAAGAAAGCTCTGGACCAGATGAATTCATAGCCAAATTCTACCAGATGTACAAAGAAGAGCTGGTACTAATACTACTGAAACTATTCCAAAAAAAAAAAAAAAATCAAGAAATAGGGACTCCTCTCTGACTCAATCTATGAAGCCAGCATTACCCTGACACCAAAAGCTGACAAAGATGCAACAAAAAAGGAAACTACAGGCCAAGAACCCTGATGAACATAGACGTGAAAATCCTCAACAAAATACTAGCAAATCAAATTCAACAGCACATCAAAAACTTAATTCACTATGATCAAGTAGGCTTTATTCTTAGGATGAAAGTTTGGTTCAACACACACAAGACAATAAATGTGATTCACCACATAAACAAAATTATAAACAAAACTACATGATTGTCTCAACAGATGCAGATAATGCTTTTGATTAAATCCGACATCTTTTTATAATAAGAGTCCTCAAAAAACTAAGCATCAAAGGAACAAACCTCAAAATGATAAGAGCCATCTATGAGAAACCCAAAGCCAACATCATACTGAACAGGTAAAATCTAGAAGCATTCCCCTGGAGAACCAGAACAAGACAAGGATGCCAACTCTCACGACTCCTATTCAACATATTACTGAATGTGCTAGCCAGAGAAATCAAGCAAGAGAAAGAAATAAAAGGCATCCAAATAGAAAGAGAATAAGTCAAACTATTTCCCTTCATAGACAATATGATTTTACACCTAGAAGACCCTAAAGATTACACCAAAATGCTCCTACAACTTCAGTAAATTTTCAGAATACAAAATAAATGTACAAAAACTAGTAGCATTTCTATGCACAATAATATTCAAGCAGAGAACCAAATCAATAATATAATCCTGTTTGCAATAGTCACACACAAAAAACCATAAAATGCCTAGGAAAACATCAACCAAGGAGGTAAAGGAGCTCTACAAGGAGAACAACAAAACACTGCAAAAAAAAAAAAAAAAAAAAAGACCAAAAAAAAAAAATGGAGAAACAGTCCATAGTTACCAATCGCAAGAATCAATATCATTAAAATTGCCATACTGCCCAAAGCTGTCTTGCAGATTCCAGGTTATTACTATCAAAGTACCAACATTATTTTTCAAAGAATTGGAGAAAAGCTATTCTAAAATTCATCTGTAACCACAAAAGTGCTTGAATAACCAAAGCAATTCTAAGCAAAAAGAATAAAGCCAGAGGCATCACACATTACCTGACTTCAAACTATTCTGTACAGTAACCAAACGGTATGGTACGGGTACAAAACCAGAAACATAGACCAATGGAATAAAATAGATAACCCAGAAATAAAGCTTCACGCTTACATTTATCTGATCTTTGAAAAAGCTGGCAAAGATAAGTGGTGGATAGAGGACTACCTGTTCAATAAATGGTGCTGGGATAGCTGGCTAGTCACGTGCAGAAGAATAAAACTGGACCGCAACCTTTTGTCATATCCAAAAATTAACTCAAGATGGATTAAAGCTTCAAACGTAAGAACTCAGACTACAAGAATCCTAGAAGAAAACTTAGGAAGTACCATCCTGGAATTGGCCTTGGCGAAGCATTTATGATGAAGTCTTCAAAAACAATTGCAATAAAAACAAAAACTGACAAGTGGGGCCTAATTAAACTAAAGGCTCCTACATGCCAAATCGACTATCAACAGGGTAAACAGATAATCTACAGAATGGGAGAAAATATTTGCAAACTATGCATCCAACAAAGGTTGAATATCCAGAATCCATATGACACTTAAACAGACATTTAAGGAAGACATACAAGTGGCCAACAAACACGTGAAAAAAAATGCTCCACATCATTAGTTATTACAGAAATGCAAATCAAAACCATAATGAGGTGCCATCTCATACCAGTCAGAATGGCTGTGATTAAAAAAATAAAATAAAATAAAGCAGATGTTGGTGAGGCTGTGGAGAAAAGGGAACACTTTTACACTGTCGGTGGGAGTGCAAATTAGTTTCGCTGTGGTAGAAAGTAGTTTGGAGATTTCTCAAAGCACTTGAAACAGAGCTACCATTCAACCTAGCAATCCCATTAGTAGGTATATATCCAAAAGAAATCAAATTATTCTACAAGAAGACAAATGCACTCATGTGTTCATCACAGCACTAATCACAATAGCAAAGACATGGAATCAACCTAGGTGTCCATGAATGGTGGATTGGATAAAGAAAATGTGACACATATACACCATGCAATACTACACAGTCATAAAAAGGAACAAAATTGGCCATGCACGGTGGCTCATGCCTGTAATCCCAGCACTTTGGGAGGCTGAGGCAGGCAGATCACCTGAGGTCAGGAATTCAAGACCAGCCTGGCCAACATGGTGAAACCCTGTCTCTACAAAAATACAAAAATTAGCCAGGTGTGGTGGTGCATGCCTGTAATCCCAGCTACTCAAGAGGCTGAGGCAAGAGAATTGCATGAACTCGGGAAGCAAAGGTTGGAGTGAGCCAAGATGGTGCCATTGCACTCCAGCTTGGACAAGTAGGGTGAAACTCCATAAAAAAGAAAGAAAGAGAGAAAGAGAGAAAGAGAAAGAGAAAAAAATCATGTCTTTTGCAGTAACATGGATGCAGCTGAAGGCCATTATTCTAAGCAAATTAATGGAAGAACAGAAAACCAAATATGAGTGATCTTGCTTATAAGTGGGGGCTAAAACGTTGGGTATTCATGGACATAAAGAAGGCAACAGTAGACACTGGGGACTGCTAGAGAGGGGAGCGAGGAAGGGAGGAAAGTATTAACAAACTGTTGAGTACTATGCTCAGTACCTGCTTGATGGGATCATTCATACCCCAAACTTCAACCTCATACAAAATACCCAAGCAATAAACCTGCACGTGTACCTCCTAAATCGAAATAAAAGTTGAAAAAAAGAAAGAAATCTGTTGACACCTGTGTCTTTATTTCTCTGTGTGTGTCTCTTATTTCTGAATACTTTAAGTTTCTCTTTATTACTTGTTTTAAGCAGTTTTGCTATGTTGTGCCTTGATGTAATTTTTGTCTGTCTGTTGGTCTTGTGCTGGGTGTTCAGATGTTGCCATACTTCTGCTTCCAGCACTCCCTATATAACATATTGTTTCTGGATTAAGATTTCCTGGATACTACTTACGTGCCTCTTGTCTGAACATCCATGGATGCCAATTTTTACTGAACCAAAATAAATGTACTATGATGCTCTGGACCCTTGAACCAAATCTGTATCCCCAGTACCCTGTTTGTGATCCATTCCCTGTAACATGTGATCACGAGGTGCCTGCATGTGTCACGCCCCCCAATTAAGAATACTGGGGGCCGGGCGCGGTGGCTCACGCCTGTAATCCCAGCACTTTGGGAAGCCTACACGGGCAGATCATGAGGTCAGGAGATAGAGACGATCCTGGCTAACATGGTGAAACCCCGTCTCTACTAAAAATACAAAAAAATTAGCCGGGCGAGGTGGCAGGCTCCTGTAGTTCCAGCTACTCCGGAGGCTGAGGCAGGAGAATGGCCTGAACCCGGGAGGCGGAGCTTGCAGTGAGCCGAGATGGCGCCACTGCGCTCCAGCCTGGGCGACAGAGCGAGACTCGGTCTCAGAAAAAAAAAAAAGAAAGAAAAGAAAAGAAAGAAAAAGGGAATACTGGGAAGCTAATTAGAGTTTTGTCCTTGGAGAAAAACATTTGCATGCAAAAGAATCCTTGTCAAAATTTAGTAAGTTGTCTAGTTGAAATTTCTTTTGACATCTCAATTTACAGATGAAAAACAAACAAACAAACAAAAAATTTTTTTAAAAGGCCAGCAAAGTTTAATTGAGTTTCCTAACATCACAGAGCTAATTAATGTTAAAGGTAGTACTGAAACTCATCTTCTGCATCCTAATTGAATCTTTTTTTTTTCCTCCTGGATTGCCAACAATTAGGTAGTTTTTGGTGAGCTATTTATCATTAATGTTGTTCCTGGATGAGAACCTCCCCACACCCTACATACACACTCAATTATTGTGTCCCTGTCATTTTTCTAAGCCTGACTCAGAGGGAGAATTTTTTAAACGAGATTTTGTGAACTACCTTCTCAAACCACCTCTTATTCCACTCCCTCCTGTAACATGACAATCTGCAAAGCAGACCACAGAGAAACTCTTGGCTTCTATTCTTTTTTTAAATAAACTCCTTCCTGAGTTCTAAAGAGCCATAACTGCACAAACTTTCAGGCATCATATTCTAAAGATGCCAAGTTGCCTAATCTGTACCTATCACAGTAGCTGGGTGGCTTATACTATAAGCCAGTACATGATAAACCAATGTTTTTCAAACTTGAGAAAAATGGACCTATTGGGAACCTTTGATTTTCTTTTTCTCTCCATGGCAGTCTGGCTTAATATCCATATGTGCATAACCATTACATTCACAGAGTTGCTGCGATTGGCCTGGGGTGGGGGAATCCTAGGCCATGGTCATTACTTCCTTGATGTTTATCTAGGAAGCAGCCTCAAACCCAAGAAGATAGTATAATAGGGGCTGAGCAGTGGCGACTGGTGAGTGCCCACCTGGATTTAAATCTAGATATTATTCAAAGCCGAGTAAACACTGTAGTTCTCCAGCTTCTCCCTGCCATCTTCCACTTCCTTACCTGGAGTGCTCCACATTGGAAAAAACCGAAAGATAACCCCCAGTGTCTAAATGAGATGGAGACAGGGTTAGGTTCAAAACCTAAGGTCTCTTTTGACAGCCTCTTATAGCTCAGGGTCGTGATATGCCAGAGTCTCCATTTATTGCAGAGCTTCTCATATGGATTCACAGAAGTCTTTAAATTCTCAACCTTGAGAAATATTGCAGAAACACTAAAGATGGCAACGAGGGTGTGAGTGAGAGATGATAGCAGAGCTGCATTAAAGAAATTAGTTGGGATATTAGAGGCAATATAAAGCAATTATGGAATAAAGGACTACTTAATTTAATAATCTTGAGTAAATACTAGCAGAATCCTCTACTAGACATACATACATACGCACAAACGATTCAACACATTTTTGGCCTGTCAGCTTGGTTCGTTCCTACTCTTTCTTTTAATTTTTGTATTTAATTAGGATCAATATTGGTTTTTGCAGCATCAAACATTGGAAACCTTATTCATTAATATTCCTTTATCATTGGCAGTAGCAACAATGTTATAATTGCACAAATACTAGTGATGTACTTATGTATATCCTTTAAATCACCTCTAATCTAACAACAACCAGGTAGCTATAATTATCTCAGTTTTCAGCTGACAAACTAGCATCTCAGAGAGGGTAAGGAACTTGTCCAAGGTCACACAGCTGCCAGGTCATAGAGCCAGTATTCTGTCTGGTACCGCAGTCCTTACTTTTGCTGTTAGAATTATAGCTGAAGTTAAGTTATTCCTCCCTGATTACTCTGTTCTCCTAACTCCAAGGGTGGTCATCATTATTATAATCTTGGAGCTGCTTCAAAGACATTGTGGCCCTGCAGATTCAACTACAGAATGAGAAAAGCAAATAAAGGGAGTGTTCATTTTCAGCCTTTATGTGAGCCTTTTTATCTTCAAAGTCTTTTGTGAATATTAAACAATTAATCCCCCTGGAAGCCCTCAGCATTGGGAAAAGTGAACGTTTCCATTCATGTTGACAGATTCCTATTGCTGTGGGTGAAGTTTTGCCTTTCAGACTGTGTTTCTAAAGGCTAAAAGCCTTCCATATGAATGAAGCACATTTTTATTCACATGTCTCTCCCAGGTGTATGAGGGAGTTGCTGAGGTGTCTAAACACAGTGCTTTTTAAGTACCTTTCAGGAGTTAAACATCTTTGCAGGCTCTGCTTTCTGAACACACACACACGCACGTGCACACACACAGAGTTTTTATGCACATACCTACACACATACAGTTATTATTAATCAGAGAAGTTGATAGTATATGTATGCAGGTTACTGCTTGTGTGCTATTCCAGACAAAATGGCACATAGAAGAGACTTCTCTGTTACAGCTAAAGTCACAGCCAAGCTATTCAGTTGTCTCTGTGGTGCGCTTGGTTAGTACATTTGGTTGTTAAAGGAAAGGTTAGTTGTTCAGACTCACCCAGGGATGATTTGATCATCTCTTCAAGAATTTGTGAGCAATGCATTTCAGGAATTCATTACTCCTTTGTGAAGTGCTGGTGCAGTGTTCTCTATACTGGTCTGTTAAATGTCACCCCAGGTACTTGTTAAAACCACAAGTTCCAGTACCTTGAGGTTCTGATCCGGTTGTTCGGAGAAGGTGCCTGAGAATCTGTTCTTTTAAAGACATAACCTTCATTTCCAGAAAATTATCATCATCATTCAAGTTCACATAGAACCTGTGTATAAGATAAAGGAATTGGTTCCAGAACCACACTGCTCAGGTTTGAATTTCTGCTTTTTCATTTGTCAGCTCTGAAAAATTTCCCAGCCACCTTCTAAAGTAGCCAGCAGTGACTCTATCACAGCATCACACTGTAATTCTCAACACATTGGCATCTGATGTTTTCATCTTCATTTATTGTTTGCTCATTGTCCGTTTCTCTTCATTTGCCACCGCCTAACTCTTCCCACTCTGCCACAGTGGTCCTGTGCTTTGTCAACTTAGCTAAGCTGGGGGTGAGTTGGGGCTGCATTTGGTTGGCCGTCAGAACCTCCTGCAAGAGATTTGAGAGGTGAGAGTGAAGTGGCAGCCATTGTTCTCCAAAGGTCATCATTAGTTAGGAGAGGTGAGGGACAGATGCAGAGAGGCCAGTAGTTTCCAGCTTTGTCATCTCTTTTCTTCATTCTGTGTCAAGGCCTCCTTCTGACGTCCAGCCCTACAGACCAATGACAACCACAGGCTCCTATCAGGTGCTACTCTGTGAACTTCCAGAGGGGGGCAGCCGCCAAGAACCAGGCTTCCACACCATTTTGGGAGCCAGACTTGCCTAGTTCTACTCTTTTACTCACTCAAGGGCTGACTAAGTTCTACCTGATGGTTTTTAAAAATTGTATATTCCCAGTAACTCCCACAACTGTGTAAGGTCGAATAATGCCTTATTTAGTATCATTTGTTGTGATTCCATCTTCATGATCAAACCCTAATGGTTTCATGTAAATTGTGTGAAGTCTAAGACCTGGACTGTCTTGTTCATCACTATTTCCTCAGTTCCTAGAACTGAGCCTTATACACCTTCAATAAGCATTTGCTGAATGGCTGGTGAAAGTGGTAGCTTCCTTATCTATAAAATGGGAGTACTGAGGCTTCTCTCATTTAGTTGGGTAAAAATAAATGAAATAAGATACAAAGAGCTCATTAGTGTTGCTGGCAGAAAGTAAGCACTAATACATGATAGTTGTTGCTGTTGTTATCGTTGTTGTAATGGCTTAGAAATAGCAAATCTGGCTGGGCACGGGGGCTCATGCCTGTAATCCCAGCACTTTGGGAGGCCGAGGTGGGCAGATCAAGAGGTCAGGAGATCGAGACCTTCCTGGCTAACACAGTGAAACCCCATCTCTACTAAAAATACAAAAAAATGAGCCAGGCGTGGTGGTGGGCGCCCGTAGTCCCAGCTACTCGGGAGGCTGAGGCAGGAGAATGGCGTGAACCCAGGAGGTGGAGCTTGCAGTGAGCCGAGGTCACGCCACTGCACTGCAGCCTGGGTGAGAGAGCGAAACTCCGCCTCAAAAAAAAAAAAAAAATCAAATCTGCCATATGGATTCAAGCACTTATAAATGTGTGATACAATCTGTCTCAAGAGTCAATCATCTCCCAATCAAACTGAGTTTAGCCTTGCTTCTGCCCTAGAATCATAATGGCATCCCAGAGAACTAAAGAGTCAGAGAGAATGCTAATGAGTCCCAGTCCAACACCCATGTTCAAGAGATGAGAGAACAGAGGCCTGATCTGTGAAGAGATTAACCAAAGCTGTCCACCAGTTAGAACTAGTAATATGTTTTATCAAAGCAGTAAAGAGTTCTTTCTGTGAACTTGTAGTAAATAAAAGTTTTAGAACACTTTGTCCAGCTGAAGCAATCATAGCTACATATGTGTATGTAGCTATGACTCCATGTGGCATGACCTTTGTGGCTTTGTGTTATTGTTGCCTAACAATGTTTATTAGCCCTGGCAATGGTGTTCTGCTTTTCCAGTGGGCAGAATGTGGATGCATCCTGGTTTCCTGGACAGTGCAGTTCATGTTTATGCCTTAGTTTAATTATTAAGTCTCACCCTTAACTCTCAAAAGTGTCCTGGTTTGTTCAAAAATTATATAGTTTTCTTATCTATAAGGAACGACCTTGTTCTTTACTTTCTGTCTACACATTCTGAATGGAGCAAGCCACAGAGGTGAACCTGTGATTTGAGCCTGATCAATGAGTACATCACATTCACTTAGTAATGATGACCATTTTGGGGATGGGTTCATGTTGTGATCAGAGCAATAAACCTTCTGTGGGGGCTTCCGAGTAAGAGGAAGTCTCTCTCATCTTCTGAGTTAGCCAACAATGAAGGCACAGTGTACCTGAAGCTGCCATGGGCTTCTCCAGGAAGCACGGAAAACACAGTGAAACCCTGTCTCTACTAAAATACAGAGAACTAGGCAGGTGTGGCCGTGTGTGCCTGTAGTCCCAGCTACTCGGGAGGCTGAGGCAGGAGAATTGCTAAAACCCGGGATATGGAGGTTGCAGTGAGCCGAGATCATGCCACTGCACTCCAGCCTGGCAGAAGAGCAAGACTCCACCTCCAAAAAAAAAAAAAAAAAAAGGGAAAAGAAAATACAGGGAATGGGACATGTGTGCCACTCTCCTAGACCTAACCCACATTGTTTCTGGGCCGCAGTTGTTACTCTGATAAGTTAGAGGGGAAGGCATGCTTCTGTATATCCTCACCTCCCCACCTCCCCACCTCCCTCCCCATGCTGTGCAACCTGGTTACACTGGACTTTGCATTACCAAACCCACCATTTATTCATTTAATAAACATAAATTGGGCACGTTATGTTCTCAAAAAGTTTATATTCTATTTATGAAAAGAATTAAAAAACAAAATGATAACTGCTAAACATAGAGTGAAATGCCAGGCCTTATGAAATGTGATTGTGGGACTATTGCTGACAGATTTGATTAGTAGGTGAGCAATGAAGGCTTCAGAGAGAAGACATCTAAAGCAATTTTAGGATATTCACAAGAATTTACTATTTAGTCAAGACATTATGAGGAAATCCATGAAGAGAGAAGACATGCAAATCATAGAGATGGGATATATTTGGGGAAATATAAATATTTGTTAAAGTGCAGAGTACACAGGAGAAACTTGGAAGAAGAGTCTAAAGAGAGAACGAGAAGTGCTGATATACCGCCCTGAGAATTTTAGACTTTTATACTGTTGGCAATAGAGAACAATGAAAAGGAGTCCAGATCAGGTTGTTCTGGCTTCTCTTGGACTGCTGTAATCAGACTGTTTTGTTCTTCATTTGGCCACCCTTTCAGGCAACCACACATAGACTTATATGGTCTTCTTTCCTGACATATCCCCACAAAACCTGTCTCATTTCTAAGAGAAGGCACTGCCCAGGAGAGCTGGAGTCTGACCATGTGTACTGCACTTAATTCAGAACTGTTCTCTTCTTTCTGAGCCCTTTGGCTAATTTACAGACAGCCTGTGTTGTTTTTTTACATTTTATTCCATCTTCATTTCCCTCATCAATTTTTCTTTGCTTTGGACTAGTCATTCCTTAATCTCTCAGGCCACGTCTCCTCCCTTTCTTGTTTTATGGATACGATGATCAGATTTGCACTTTAGAAAGACAAGAGTTTCAAACAGGGTATAAGGACGAGAGTTTCAAACAAGGTAAAACTGAAGTCAGTGAGAGAAGATGGAAGGTTGTTACAAAAATGCAGGAGACAAATGGGGGTATTTGTCGGGGGAGGGATGATGGAGAGGAGAGAATGATTTGCAGCCATAGCTGTTCCACATGTAGGGTGAAATGGATGAATGCAGTTGGGGTCTGTGTATCAAAAAGCAGTTAGCATATGTTTCGAGAGACATGCCAGTATGTGGAGGCTTAAACTACATTTGGAATTGAATTTCCAGGCTCAGTAAATTTACAATATGCTTCCTCAACCTCCCTACCCCCTTGCTCCTCAGCTCAATGAAATAGCTAAATAATTAAATCCTGAAATGCTTCTAGGATATGCTTTGTTGTTGAAACACATCTGCTATATGTTGGAGTAGCCCTTCCCAGCAGATGTTCTTTTCCTTTGGCTTGTTTGTTTATCTATGGAAATGAATATCTTAAACCTTCTCCCCTACTAGGTTTAATAAAAAGGAATTCTTTCCACACTCATCTTCTTCACTATGCTTCTTCTGGTCCTTTATCAAACCATTAAGGACATATGCTGTGCAGCTAATTATATTTTCCCCCTACTGCAGTGCACTAATCCAGGGAAAGGCCATCTTCAGCTCAGAACACAGTGTAGAAGAACTAATCTGCACACAGCATTCTCTCCCAAAGAAACGGTCTCTGTAGTTGGATAAAAAGATGCTGAAAATCAGGTCTCTAAAGAGACTGTGCCCTTTCTCATTAGTCCTGGTACAGGGCACCCTATTCTTTGAGCCATTACATAATAGTGTTCAGTAAAAGTATGATCCACCAATAAACTAGGAGACTGAGAAAATAATAAATTGAAACAGTAGAGTTTGATGACACCAAAAACTGTATGTTCATCCAGTTTTGGAAAGATTACAAGTTGTGGAGAACAAGGAAGTAGACAGAGTTTCGTATGTTCTTCATAAAGATCATGAACATGAAGACAAGCTTAATAAATAGCTAGGCGACAGTATTAATTGCCTCTGAATTTATTGAAACCCCTAGCGAAAGACACACTAAGGAACTCTTAAGAGAGACATCTGCTTTCTATTTAGTATGAAGAGGGTCAAGATTATATTGATTCAATAAAAAGACATAACTAAGTCATCTTTGAAATACAGATAGGGAGGAAGAAAAAGAAAATTTTAATTAAAGTTAAGTCTAGTACAATGTAGCAGCATGAGAGGCCATAAGGACTATTCTTAAATTATTTGCATATGTTATGATAAAAAGAAAAAATGCTTTTTTTATATTAAAAGTGAGCTAAGTATTTGACTCATGAATTTCATTTTGTGTAGCATTTAATGTTACTAAGTGTAGAGGACTACGTGCTGGCAAAGGAGATGTTCCCGATAAGTCCTGCTCTTGCAAACGAGGCAGGGCATTCCTTCCCTGCGAACAGGGAGGACAAAGGAGCCCGTTGCAAACAGCAGACCCTGGGGGCTTGTTTATGTGTAAACATCTTGAAAATCCAGAAAGTTGGGGAAAGGTCAGAAAAACAACAATGTGTCTTGTGACTTGGTAACATTCCACAAACAACTGTATAAAATAAAGCGGAGCGTGTCGTTCGGGGTGGCTGCCATGTTTGTCTTGTCTTGTGTTGTCTTGTGTGTTCATTCCTTTGTTTAGGAAACACGTGGACCCCAACAACTAAGTCCCTAGAACCTGAGATTTTAATCATGGTTAATTATTTTTTTTGAGACAGGGTCTCACTCTGTTGCTTAAGCTGGAGTGCAGTGGCACAATCTCAGCTCACTACAACTTCTGCCTCCTGGATTCAAGTCATTCTTGTGCTTCAGCCTTCTGAGTAGCTAGGATTACAGGCATGCGCCACAATGCCCAGCTAATTTTTGTATTTTTGGTAGAGACGGGGTTTTGCCATGTTGGCCAGGCTGGTCTCGAACTCCTGGCCTCAAGTGATCCACCTTCCCAGGCCTCCCAAAATGCTGAGATTAAGGCAAGAGCCACTGCACCCGGCTTATTCATGGTTAACTTTTCTTAACAGTATTTGGCTTATGTTTTATAGATCAGTATCCTGTTATAAGAGAAATATTGTATTACAAAAAAGAAGCCAGTCTACTTTTTCTTCCCATGGCAAGAACACTTTTTTCCTCCTGCGTAGATATTTGTGATTGTTTTTCTTCACACTTGAAATTTATGTTTCTGCCAGGGTGTGTCTCCATGTGTATGCATGTGTGACTCTGATTTTTCTTAGTGACATCCTTTCATCTGCATACTTAGGTCTTTGGCTCAGAGAAGATCTCTTAAATACTCTATCACTGCTTGTTGCACTTACTGATTTCCTTTTCAGGTCCAGGTATACATCAGAGATACTATGAGTTCAGTTTCAAACTACCACAATAAAGCAAATATCATAATAAAGTGAATCACAAGAGTTCTTTGGTTTCCCAGTACAAAGTTTATACTATACTATAGTCTATTAAGTGTGCAATAGCATTTTATCTAAAAAAGCAATGTACATAACTTAATTTTAAAAATACTTCATTACTAAAAAAAATGCTAGCACTCATCTGAGCCTTCAGCAGTTTGCAATCATGGCTGCTGACCAATCAGCCTGGTGACTACTAAAGGTTGGGGTGGCTGTAGCAGTTTCTTAAAATAAGACAATGAAATTTGCTGTATTGATAGACTTTTATCTCACTAAAGTTTTCTCTGTAGCATGTTATACTGTTTGATAGCATTTTATTTGCAGGAGAATTTCTCTCAAAAGTTATGTCGATCCTCTCAAACCATACAGCTGCTTTGTCAACTAAGATTATGTACTATTGTAAATCCTTTGCTGTCATTTCTATAATGTTCACAGCATCTTCACCAGGAGTAGATTCCATCTCAAGAAACCACTTTCTTTGCTCAACTATATGAAGCAGCTCCTCATTTGTTCCAGTTTTATTATGAGATTGCAGCAATTTAGTCACCTCTTCAGGCTCCACTTCTAATTCTAGTTCGATTGCTGTTTCCACCACATCTGCAGTTGCCTCCTTCACTAAAATCTTGAACCCCTCATCCATGAGGATTGGAATCCACTTCTTCCAATCTCCTCATCATGTTGATATTTTAAAATTGATCACAAATGTTCTTAATGGCATCTAGAATGGTGAATTCTATCATTGAGATGTTCGATTTACTTCACCCAGATCCATCAGAGGAATCACTGTTTTTGGAAACTATAGCCTTATGAAATAGATTTCTTAAATAATAAGACTTGAAAGTAAAAATTGTTCCTTGATCCCTGGACTGAAGAATGGATATTGTGTTAGCAGGCATGAAACCAAATTAATTTCCACGTGCATCTTCATCAGAGCCCTTAGATGACTGGATGCATTGTGAATGAGCAGTAATATTTTAAAATAAATCTTTGTTCCTGAGTGGTAGGTCTCAACAGCGGGCTTAAAATATTTAGCAAACTATGCTGTAAATAAATGTGCTGTCATTTAGGCATTGTTCTTCCATTTATAGAGCATAGGCAGGGTAGATTTAGCATAATTTTTAAAGGTTCTACATTTTTGGAATGGTAAATGGGAATTGGCTTCAACTTAAAGTCACCAGCTAGATTAGCCCCTAGTGAGAGAGTCAGCCTATCTTTTGGAGCTTTGAAGCCAGGCATTGTTTTCTCTCTAGCTGCGAAAGCTCTGGATGACATCTTCCTCCACTATAAGGCTGTTTCATCTACACTGAAGATCTGTTGTTTAATGCAACCACCTACATCATTATCTTAGTTAGATCTTCTGGATAATTTACTGCAGCTTTCATATCAGCATTTGCTGTTTCACTTTGCACTTTTATGTTATGGAGCTGGCTTTTTTCATTAAACTTCATGAACCAACCTCTGCTAGCTTCCAACTCTTCTTCTGCAGCTTCCTTAACTCTCTCAGCCTTCATAGAATTGAAAGGAGTTAGATCCTTGCTCTGGATTAGGCTTTGGCTTAAGGGAATGTTATGGCTGGTTTAATCTTCTATACAGACCATGAAAATTTTATATCGGCAATGAGGTTTCCTTCCTTCCTTTCCTTCCTTTCCTTCCTTCCTTCCTTCTTCCTTTTTCTTTCTCTTTCTCTTTCGTCTCGCTCTTGTCACACAGGCTGGAGTGCAATGGTGCAATCTTGGCACACAGCAACCTCCACCTCCTGGGTTCAACCGATTCTCCTGCCTCAGCCTTCCAAGTAGTTGGGATTACTTACATGCACCTGCCACCACACCCAGCTAATTTTTGTATTTTTAGTAGAGATGGGGTTTCACCATGTTGGTCAGGCTGGTCTCGAACTCCTGATCACAGGCGATCTGCCCGCCTCGGCCTCCCAAAATGCTGGGATTACAGGCATGAGCCACTGCATCAGCCAAGGCTGCTTTGCTTTCTTATCATTTGTGTGTTCACTGGAGTAGCATCTTTTTTTTTTTTTTTTTGCATTCACAATTTGGCTGTTTGGTGCAAGAGTCCTAGCTTTCAGCCTATCTCTGCTTCTGCTATATCTTCCTCACTAAGCTTGATCACTTCTAGCTTTTGATTTAAAATGAGAGATGCACAACTCTTCTTTTCATTAGAACACTTCATTGTAGGGTTTAATTGGCCTAATTTCAATATTGCTGTGTATCAGGGAACAGGGAGGCTTGAGGAGCCGGAGCGTGATGGGGGAATGACCCGTCGCAGGGGCAGTCAGAACACACACATTTATTAAGTTCACTGTCTCATATGGGCATGGCTTACGGTACCCCAAAACAATGACAACAGTAGCATCTAAGATCAGTGATCACAGATCACCCTAACAGATATAGTAATAATGAAAAAGGAAATGTTTCAAGAATTACCAAAATGTGACAAGAGACACAGGTGAGCACATGCTGTTGGAAAAATGAACCTGATAGACTTGCTCAATGCAGGGTGGCCATAAACTTTCAATCTGTAAAAATTTATCTGTGAAGTGCAACAAAGCAAAGCACAATAAAACTAGGTATATGCCTGTATGGCAATTATACAAATATTGGTAAGATATTTCTTTCTTTCTTAGTCTTGTGCAATCATCTTCTCTTTTGCCTCCTCTCTTTATTTTCATGTCTTTGATTTCTCAGGATTTTTTTCACAATCTTGATTAGACTTTTTTTACAGTCTTATCTTTTTTGCCTCCATCTGTCTTCAATATGGTCTGTAATTTTCATACTATAATTTTGGTGTTTTTGAATTTTTTTTTAGCTCACCTAACTTTGTTTTTATCCTATTCTGCTGTTCTTTTATTTCAGTCTATTTTTTCTTTGTGATGTGACTTCTATTTAATAGATACTTTTTTATTGGTTTATTTCATTGAAACAATGTTTAAAAATCATTCTGAATTGCAAAAACATGTCCAATATTTTCTTTGCTCTCTCTACACAGTCTTGAATAAAATAAGGTGTCTCTAGATTGGGTGTTTGCCAATAATACACGGACTTCCCTTAACTCTCCACCCATTTGTCCAATGCTGGATCCCATCTCCATTCTTCAAGTGGAGATTTAGTAATGGGCAGAGTTCCTAGCCCATTTCCTGATCTCTGTAAGATATCTAGGTTACATTCATCTATCTAATTGAGCTAGTAGCTTCTCTAGCCCTGCTGCATCTGATATATTCTATCCACTCTCCAGCATGCGCTGCTTCCACATATGATTTAAATTGTCTTTCACTGTTTATTATTGAGAATCATACTTTCTAGACACTCCCCAACCTCCACCAACTCCTGACATTTTCTGCTTTGCTATATGTTTGAGGGGTTGAAGACATATAGAGAGACATGGGTGACTGATTGTTTGAAAAAATCAGTGTCCATGAATTAGAAGTATAGCTTCCTGGTTTTAATCCAATAGAGACCTGAGTGTCATTATAAGGTGGACAGTCTGAGATGGAAACAGTGTCTTTCAGTCTTCTTTGAGGAATGCTCTGGACATGAGTAAAACTATTTGCTGAAGACTGTGTAGATGGTTTTTGAATTTTTATCGCAACATATTTGATTGGATTCCAAATTATTAAGAATCTTTCCCAAATTCAAGTCTTAATCTCAGGAGAGGTAAGTTTTTGCCTTGTTCACTGTCTTCATGGGCAGCATGGCAATGGATGGAGGAGGTTGTAATAAGAGCTGCTAAAAAGCCAGATGCCTTTTAAAACTGGAAGGCACCCAGCAATTAGCATCTGTTCAGTGATTGGAACATGGTAGATGGCTTACATACAAATGAACCTTTGGAATACAACCCATTCATAACGTGGGGACTAAGTGTACTCTAAACATTGCAGAATAATTATTTTAAAAAAGAAAAAAAGCTAAGACTTGGAAGAAAATCATTACTGACATCACAAGTTTGAAGATGAGACAAGAAGAAAAAGAAGAAATAAAACTGCATCCTGTCACACACATATAATTCATTTTTGATAAGAAAAATAATGTACAGCAATGAACTAACGTGTTCCAGGTGACAGAAACATAAAATGTGAACCATTCAGACCCAAGCCTGTCTGAATTCAGAAACCAAATTTCTACTGCCATGTATATCATTTCTCCACGAGCTCAAGAAATGCTGAAAGAATTTCTCTCAAATTTCTGGCCACATATAAATGACCACATATTCATATAGTACAAAGAATTTCTGTGTTGGGGTCCTTTTTTTTTTTTTTTTTTTTGCAATCTTGGCTTGCTGCAGGCTCTGGTTCCCGGGTTCACACCATTCTCCTGCCTCAGCCTCCCAAGAAGCTGGGACTACGGGCGCCTGCCATCACGCCCGACTAACTTTTTGTATTTTTTAGTAGAGACCGGGCTTCACCATGTTAGCCAGGATGGTCTCGATCTCCTGACCTCGTGATCCACCCGCCTTGGCCTCCCAAAGTGCTGTGATTACAGGCGTGAGCCACCGTGCGCGGCCTTGTGTTGGGATCCTTAATGTCTTCTGTTCCTGCTTATTAAAGTTTCTTCTTCCCTTCAGGCCTGGCATAAGTCCAGGGAGGAAAGAGCTGCTGGAGACCAAGTGAAACTCTCTACCACACTTGATCCTTTCTCCTATCTTTGGACCAGGCAGGCACTCATGTAATCAAGGGCTTGAAGAAAGCAACCTACATTTCATAAGTGTTGTGAGTTTTCTGGCAGTAGATACAATGTTTTCTGCATTGCGTCTTTCATTCCACCACGCCTCTAACCTTTGGAGTTCAGTGCTATCTAAACGGTGGGCAGGCATAGAGGAGGGGTTGATAATTTTTGTGAGGGGAAAGAGCAAGTGTAACAGACTCATAACTCTGTCAAGGCAACAAAAGTAACTGGTACATAGAAAGTAATGTCAGGAACCCTCAGCCGGCACAGCAGCTCTGAACCAGAGAGCGGATGATTCCTCCCTCTTTCAAATGGACTGGAGGGTAGAAAAGAGGGATGTGCACTTATATTGTGTACATTGGTCTGTCACACTGTCTGCCACCTGATACTGTACAGGCTATTCACTGAAATTTAAAAAAGAGATCTGTTCCATGACTGTGTTTTGTAATTGGTATTCTCATACCAATTTTACAACTAGTAGGTTTTAAAGAACCTGGTATCATCTATCCTGGTGGGTATGAAAACAATAAGTAGGCATAGACCATGGAATAGTTCTGGCAATACTAACATAAACAACTAAAATTCCATTTCCTACTCACCTTCCTCCTCCTCACTCCCCATTTCCCTGTGTGTCAACTTTTCTTTAAATTTTATTTTATTGTTGCCATGCTCACAGGTTTCCATAAAAGTCTTTCACCTGTGTTCTCAAAGCTGATTTTAGAGCTTGGACAAAATAAAGATTAAAGCCAGTTCTAGGGATGAACCACTAATTCTTATTGAACAATCATAGGAAACCTTTCATGGGTAAAAGAGAGCTTCTTTATGTGTCTTTAAAAAGCTAGTGTGTCATCCATCTTCCTTGGGCATTCTTTTAGAGAAAGTGCTTTTAAGAACTGCACCTTTATGAGCTGTGTCTACATAGCATCAAAGAGCAAAAAATAAACAAGCAACAAATCAAAACAACAGCAAACATCAATTGTCTAGGTACTGGTTCCAAACACATTAAACAGTGGATGTTTGATTTTTTTTTTATTTTTGAATCTAGATGTTAGATGCACATAGCTGATTCATTGTTTCATGCCGCAAAACACCTAGCACTCTGTCTTGCACCTGGCATATATATCCAATACATATTTATTAAATGAATAAATGCATGATTGAAGATAATGCATGCATGTGGGCAACTGATGGCATTATATTGAAATGAGTTGAAGACATAGTCTTGAGACTCTCTTTTGTATTGAGAGAAACACAATTTTAAGAAAATAGAATTTCTCTTGTTGTTTTTGTGTATTATGACTCTGTGAATTCTCTGATGCAATATTCTCAGTCATTGCATGCTAGACAAAAGTAGTGGATGAGAGACAGTCTTTCTTTAACTTAGATGACACTTCAGTTAGAATTGCAGTTAACACTATAGCCTTTGCTAGCAGTTCATCCACATATCCAAATCTACAATTGTTATACATCATACGATAGGTCCAAAGGTTAGTATGCCTAGGTTTATTCTGTGTGATAGATGGCAGAACAAGAGTCAAGAGGATGAAAAAGGCAAAGTAGTAGATTTTAGCCAGATACAATAAATGATAGTCCAACAACACGAACTTCTACTCAATATAAGAACAGCTGCATAAAACAGCAGGTTCTATCAACAGTGGGGATATTTAGCTCATTGATATGCATAAAGTGCTTACAGTTTTGCACATACAAACATTACATAAATATTTCTTCAAAAAACCAAGGTGAAAATATCTGAAATACTGAATAGATGGACCCTGTGTTTTATAAAAACTTTGAATCAATGAATTTTGTAATGGCTGGAACATTTTGGATGAAAGTCCAGAAATTGACTTTAGAAATTTTATGCCAAATAGAGTTTCACCCGAAGAATGATGCAGGGATGTAGACTCATAATAGTGAAGACAAGCTGAAGAACATATTTGAAATAGGTTTCAGGATGTCACAGAGGTTCCGGGCACCATTTCCTGGATGAGTGAGAACTCAATTACTTTTAGAATTTTTGTTGTTCTAACTCATAACTCAAGTTACATGACGAGGGCATCTGATAGCCCTTGCCTCTCGGGTCACACCCCTGCCTCTTGGCTAGGAAAGGGTAGGTCATTCAATGAAACTACCAAACCAGACTGTAGGCACTGATGAGAGATTCCTCAAGAGAAAAAGGAAGTGCTCTTTGCAAGAGAAAGTGTAATGGATATTGGATAAGCAAAAGCAACAAAGGCCTACAATATCCTTTAAGCCCCTTCCAGACCTACGGTTCTGGAAAACTCTAGCCATATGACAGTGAAAATTTCAAATGCATGAGGTCCATGACCTCCTCATTTGCTCCATGAGTATTTTGGCTACAGGCACATCATTGCTTAATATTCCTATTTGATGACAAGAAACTCATACTCCCTAACACAATGGTTATACACACCATCTCCTCCCACATGTACTTAGCCACTCTGGGTAGGAGGAAGACAGCCTGGAAAGTGGAATATTCTGGGCCTGACTGAATGGGCTCTGTAGCAAGCCATCTTGACTGTGAATCTTGAGTCAAACACTTACTTATGACTTATGCAAATAATTAAACCATTATACGTATCTCAGTTTTCTCATATTACCAAACGTAAAGGCTTGTTATGTGAAAGGTTAAATTTGATAATACATTCAATGCAATTAAACAGACTGGCACCAATTCAGTCTCCACAATAAAGGATTGCTGACATTTTATTAATGTTAATGTTATAATTAGTACTATCATCAACCACTATTACTTTATTGTGCAGGATTCATCTCAGACACCAAGGCTGGTACAAGGCAAATTTGCAAAGGTGAGCAAATTCTTCTTCAAGCCATTGTGCTTCCTGAAGGGAGGAAAAGTACTGAAGGTAGGAGCAAAGTGTTACAGGAAAAGAAGAGAGGGAGAGCTCGATGCCTGCCATTCTTAACACTTACACACCTTGTAATGGCTCTACCATACAGTATAGAACAGGCACCCTTAGACTTTCAAGAGTAATCACATAGTTAAAGCAAAACAGAATGAAACAAATGACAAACAAAACAACAACAACAACAACAACAACAAAATCCCTTATCTTCTCCCTCCAGCCAGGGCACAGCTTTTTAAAAGACATTTTTTGGGGCTGGGCACAGTGGCTCATGCCTTTAATCCCAGAGCTTTGGGAGGCCGAGGTGCACAGATCACGAGGTCAGGAGATCGAGACCATCCTAGCTAACACGGTGAAACCCCATCTCTACTAGAAATACAAAAATTAGCCAGGTGTGGTGGTGTGCGACCGTAGTCCCAACTACTCGGGAGGCTAGGGCTGAAGAATCGCTTGAACCTAGGAGGCAGAGGTTGCAGTGAGCCGAGATCATGCCACTGCACTCCAGCCTGGGTGACAAAGTGAGACTCTGTCTTGGAAGAAAAAAAAAATCAATACCCTGTACATAGTTAGCCAGATTGGGTAATTTTGTACCTGTTGGTGATCTTGTGGCTGCCCTACCTTATGAGGGGAGGAGGGGACAGAGCCTTTGAGACACTTCATGGACCTTCTTAATGTGCAAGATGGGCACAGGGTGCTTTCCGGTGGTAGAACCACATGCTGATCACCCTAGATGAGCTGCACAAGGTTGTAAAGGCAGCAGAGGCCTGCTTTCCTTTATCATCTCCTGAGGACACGGGCCAGGGAAGGTTCCCTCGGTTTTGGAAGCCAGCCTGTTGCCATTTCTTTCTTTGCCAGGGGCCATGGGTGG
>NW_012114821.1:19230384-19259855 GCF_000951035.1 Colobus angolensis palliatus | reverse complement strand
CTATATTACACTAACCAGTTGCTGTTGGCATTCAGCACATATATTCTTGCAGTACTGATTTCCATGTAGGTACTTTTTATAAAAACAAATGAAAACAGAGATAAATAAATATGTGAAGATCTTGTAAGCAGTGAGACTCTGTCTTGGAAGAAAAAAAAAAAAAAAAAAAGACATTTTTTGGTCTCATTAGAAAAATACTATCCATTTGTAAGCAGAGAAAATATCACTGTGAACTACCTTACTCTATATTACATTAACCAGTTGCTGTTGGCATTCAGCACATATATTCTTGCAGTACTGATTTCCATGTAGGTACTTTTTATAAAAACAAATGAAAATAAAATATAATTAAATGCTACTGAAAATTAAGTGAGTACCAGTGATAGTACTGAATGGGATAGCTCTGCACACCCCATGAAATAAAAGACCCTTAGGACATAGATCCTCTTTCAGGCTACAAAATGATTTAGAGGAAACCCAGTCCCTTGGGATCGATGTGGCAAGAGTTAGCCATAATGATTCTTCATCCAGGAAAGCCAGAGGCAATACTACTGCCTTGATGCACAGAACCCTGAGCCAAAGGGTTAACACATCTGCATATGCTCTTCAGTTATTCTCATTTAATTGGAGTTTTTATACAATTTTGAAGTGAAGTGTTTCAGTTTCTTAGGGGTCATTAAAATATTTGGTTCCTGTGACTACTGACATACTAATGTGTGTTATATGCGGACATGTTTTTTTATTCAGTAGTTTCTCAAAAAACCATGACAGAGAAGTTAGCAAGCCCATTTTATAGATGAAGAAACTGAAGCTCAGAGAAATGAAAATATTTGCCCCATTTTACACACCTTCTAATGGCATAGTAGAACAAAAGTTCACATTTTGATATTAAAATTTTGTTCTTTACTCTCCAGGGGTTGCTATTTCATTGTTTCGAGACTGAGGTTGTCATTTGCCTCTTTAGAAAAAACATGTTGGGTCCTGAAATAGGGTTTTTGGGATGTCAATCCCAATGACTGTTGTTTGAAAGTAGAAGCCAATGAGATAGACTTAGGAAACCAAACAGCTGAGATGGAGCAGGCTCAAAGATGACAGAAAAACAAGGCATTCATCTGGGCTTTTTGCCTATTCTCTGAAGCATTCAGAAGGGATCATGAAGAGTAAAAGCATACGTAGATTACATTTCACTGTTAATGGATTTTAACTCACTTTTAATTCAGCAGCAAATAGAAGCATCTCTCCTTCTTTGCAAATCTAACCTCCCATTATTTCTCTGAAGTATCATTGGCTGACTGTTTTAATCAATGTTGGCATGGATACAGCTCTAGTAAAATTTAGGGCATTCTAATACAATTTACATTTTTTCCCCAAATACCATTTAACTCATCTGATATTTGCCACACGGTAAACTTGTCCACAATCCAGACACGAGATGTCTGATTGTTTAAAATTTTATAAATAACATTTAGTGTTATTTTTTCTTAATTGAACAATAATATATTTGCATTAAAGGGCTTTTGGAAAACATGAAAATACATAATAAAAGAAAGATCACTGTGGTCCAACCACCCAGAGACAAAGACAATTAACAGTATATAATGTATGATTTCTTTTCACTATGCATATGCACATATTTTTAACAAGATTGAGATCATATTATCTATACCAATTTTTAACCTACTTTTCTCAAATTTAATAATATACCATGAGTACTCTTAGAATTCATGAATAATCTTCTAAAACTTTATTTTTGAAAGCTGCTTACATGTTTTATAATTTTAAAAGCTAACATTTTTGTTCTGCAAACTTAAAATATTTATTGGAATAAAAATATAAACATAGGTTCAAGAAAACAATATGACACTACTTCATATTTGATATGCATTATTTTCCTGATCAATATGAGTAGTGTTCAAAATTTTCTAAAGGACTCACATTTTTCTTCTATACCTTTGTATCATAAATGTACCAAACAGAAAAGTTCCCTCCTTTGGTCATGAGCTCACAATAGATGTGCTCATGATAGCTGTGCTCCTACAGATGTTTCTTGGCCTTGTCCAGGATATGCTGGAAAATTGTCTATGGCATTATTTATTAATACAGGACACTCAAGTACCCTTGATCATCATGAATTGTATCTGCAGGAGCAAAACGTGGATGCACTGGCTCAGTAGCAGATACTTTAGTGAATGCAAAGATATGGGATCCATTACTGACATTACAAAAGGAAATGATTCCAATATCCATATTCAGAAAAAGCCCCACTTGGTGTAACTAGGGGCTCACCTTGAATTCCCACGTGTTATGGAGGGACCCAGTGGGAGATGATTGAATCATGGGGGCGAGTCTTTCCCGTGCTGTTCTTGTGATAGTGACTACGTTGCACGAGAACTGATGGTTTTATCAATGGGAGTTCCCCTGCACAATCTCTCTTTGCCTGCTGCCATCCACATAAGATGTGACTTGCTCCTCCTTGCCTTCCACCATGATCATGAGACCTCCCCAGCCGTGTGAAACCATAAGTCCAATAAACCTCTTTCTTTTGTAAATTGTCCTGTCTGGGGTATGTCTTTATCAGCAGCCTGAAAACAGACTGATACACCCGGAGACCAACGGCATAGTGCTGCCAGTAAAGTATTGTCCTTCTCGTAAACCCCCAGTCCAGAAGCCAAGTGCTGAAGAAAAACAGAATTTTCCCTTGTGTATTTATAGATTCCCTGAAAAGGGCCATATCCTGGTCTTTGCATGTGCCCAGGTAATGTTCCCAGTGCCCAGTCATGGCGCCTGGAAGTGAACAGAGGGGAGCCCAGATACATAAGACAGAGTCGAACCTCTCAGCAGGCTCTTTCCTATTCTCTTTGAAATGCCCACAACTGACATTCCTCAGGTCATCAGAAGTGGTAAGCTGGCTGTTGGCTGTCTTACAAACTTTTTATTATTGGATACTTGTGTTTCTCTAACTTTTTAATTTTTATAACAGCATTGTTACTATCTCACTGTACACAAACTTTTTAACTTATCTTTATCTGTGACGAACTCTAAGTACAGAAAAAGTAAGTAGCCGTCTTAAATGACACAGATGTTTTCTCCATGTAACAAGACATTTGGAGGCAGAAAACCAGGGCTGGGGCCATGGTTCAATGATAGCACATATTCAGCTCTTCTTGTCCTTTTCTGCCCTCGCCTGAGGTTTTACTTTTTGTTTTTATTCTTTTGGAGCTCGCTGTTGCACTCTGGCTGCCACAATTTCAGGCATCACGTCTGCACTCAAGGCAGGAAGAAGTGAAAAGCAACATTTGCAGCCACCTCTAGCAGGCTGCCACTGATATCTTAGGGGCTATTTCTGTGACATGTGTCCACTCTAGATGCAAAGCAATCTAGGAAAGCAAGTGCTTAACATTTCTAACCTCCCCATAGGATGTGGTCAAGGGAGAAATGAGATGAAAATAGGTGTTAGACTGGCCAATGAACAGTGTGTATACCTTTAATACAGAATAAAAATGTTCTGCTACAGGAAAAATTTCTAGAAGAATGAGTTTAGAACTGTATTTTTTCTCTGATATGTTCACTGCAGAAATTTAAACCAAAAAATCGTAAAATCATAAAGAAGAAAATGAAATATTTTATAATTTTACAAAACAAGAAGACATAACCAGTGAATCTCCAGACAGTGTCATATATATTTCTCCTCTTTAACCTGTACTAGCTCAGGTACTCTACATATCATAGAAGCAGAAATTAGGGGGCTTTTGTAATAGACATCATTACTAGCCCTAAGAATTTTCCATGAAGGCCTGATAGACAAAGGTACTGGAGTTCAATCCAATCGATTGTTCCTTAGCTTGTGCTAAATAAAATGATGCCTACTCTCAGTAAATTCATTGGTTACTAAAGGGTACAGGCATTAAAACAAATAAATATATATTGTGTTATATTTCATAATATAATTATTTGTAAAGTATTAAAATAGCAGAGAGCAGGAGTAGTTAGTTATTTCTGGGAGAAAAATCAAGAGAAGTTTCTTAGAAACAATGATTCCGAAATTCAGTTTTAAAGTTTAATTGTCATTTTCCATGTGGACAAGGGCAGGTTGCAGTGATGGAAATGAATGTTTTAGATTCAGAAAAACCAGCATGTAGCAAGTATCAAGGAGGAAAATCAAAGAGTACATGCTTGAAATTACAAGTAAATGAGGAATTAACAGATTGCAAAGTTTGAGAAATGGAGGTTTCATAGGAGCAGAAAATGCTGGAAATATCAACACAAAGCAAGACCCTAAAAGTTCTTGTGGTACAAGCAGCAGAAGGGCCACTCTCGTCTGCCCTGGTGCTGATGAGGAGTCTTGAGATGGGAAGTGAGGCAGAGAAATGTCTTAATCACATTGTTTGTTGAAAAGATCACTGGGTCTGCAATATCTCTTACAGATGCACAGAAGAAAAACCTCAAGGCAGGCAGCTAGTTTAAGAAACAATTGCAACAATCTATACTGCCTCCTTTAGAAACTTCTCTCCTGGAAAACGAACCCGTATACAACTATTGACATGCTCTCATGGGAACTTCTCTGACCTGATAATTCCAAGGATAACCATTGTCAATATCATCCTCCTCCTCATATCAGTAACTGTAATATCTTGAACAATGTCTACATTGGCATCATCAGAACTGGGAACTTTATGTATGTTGTATCACAAGAATTCAATCAGCTGCTTTTAAAACTACATTCTTGGGTGTCAGCATTCTGAATTCTTGACTACCAGTCTCAGTCATAAGATGGGGGCTGAGCATGTCAAGCTCAGTGTCCACTTCTGCCCCACCCACCAATTTTAAAGAAGCAGTTCTGTATTTATTTAATTAATGTTGTCAGAGAGAAAGGGTTTCTCTATCTCCATCTCTTCTTACCTGAGTCCAGTATAAGGAGTTTCTCTATCCTTACCTCCCACCTTTCTACTCTCTTTGTTGGCCAAGCATGTATCAAATTAAAAAAAAAATAGAGTCTTTTGTATTATAATTCAAAGCATAAAAACGAAACAGAAACTCTTCGCTTAATAATACTAAAGAGGTATGGAAAAGGAAACTAAAACCTGATTGTCTCATGAATGTTTGAATCTGCAAACCAATATTCCCTTCACCTCTCTTTTTCACCTGCATTCAACTCAAACCCTCTCAGTTATACCCAGGTAAAAATCTAATGGGCTGGAAATACTCCTGAGGCCAGAAAGAAGAGTAATGAGGCAGAGCATCCAAAAGTGGTAGAAAGATAAGAGAAGAAGAGTCAAAGCATGACAAGAGAGGATTAGAAGGGAGGAGGAGCTCAGAGAAAGGTAGCCATTTAGGCCAAGCTAGTTAAAACTGACAGACCTACAAGCTACCTTACAAGCTGGTAGGCTGAGTAGACTAGAACAGAGGTCATTTCCAATTCCCTGCTATTTCTTAAACTCCATGTGGCTTATAATAGGCAAAATAACCCTGAAATCAGGACGGGGCTTCACAGGTGCTAGCTTCAGACTATCAGAGACTGAATCTCTTACTAAATATGAGATTTGAGACAAACTACTAAATACTTCTATTTCTCCGTTTTCTCATCTATAAAATGAAGATACAAATGCTACATATTTCCTTAGCTGATGAAGGGAATAAATATGATAAAACATGTGAGGTTCTTAGATTGGTGCTTAGGGTTCAGCAAACTTTTTTCTTTAAAAGGCCAGACAGTAAATGTTCTTGGCTTTGAGGGACACATAGTCTCTGTTGAAACTACTCCACCCTGCTCTTGTATCAGGGAAAGCAGCCATAGACAATATGAAAACAAATGAGTGTGGCTGTGTTCCAACAAAACTTTCCTTACAAAACAGGTGGTGGGCCAGATGTGACCCGCTGCTGTAGTTTGTGGGTTCATGACTTCAAACATTACTAGACACACTAAGTGATTTTATAAATATTAGCTGTTATTAGACTACTATTATTATTAACTGATTACTACATCCTTCCAGATTTTTTTGTTTGATAATTAGCCAAAACTAATTTCTATGTTAATCTTTATAATAATGTCCTATCCCACTCTTCCAAAGTCAAAATCATAATAAAGAGATTATATCATTTTGGAATTTCCCATAAAATTTATTTTTAGAAAGAAATCCTGCTCTATCTCTGCATATGTGTGTGTGTGTCTGTGTGTGTGTGTGTGTGTGTGTATCTATATCTAAACTAGATTTTGCAAAGCTACCTTCTGCCACAAATTTTTATAATCTCAAATGTTCACAAATCCTTTCCATGAAAATTTGAGTTTTGAGACTTCTTTGTAGGGCACAGGCTTTTGCACAGCTTGCAAATGGGTAAGAGCCAATTTTTAACAAGGCTAGTTCTCCTTGACACCATCCTCACTGCCATCAATGTTACTATCATCCAGAAAATTCCTACTTCTTATGGAGAGCACCTAGGTTCCAGGAGCAGGTTCTGCCAGCATCTCGGCATCTTTCCAGGGGCCCATCTGTTTGCACTGCTCAGTCAAGGCCTAATGGCTCAGAACATATGGCTGGGACTTCTCATCTTGGACAGTTGGAGCTGACAAATACTTGAGAACACACATTTTCTATGGGAAGTAAGTTGGCCCAAGAATCTTGGTCTATTAGAAAGCCTGTGGCTCATACAGATATTACCTGAAGTCCTTGAAGAGGAAGAAGAACATTTCCATTTTCACAACTTATAAGCCAGGAGTAAAGGGATATGAATATACATTAGAATGATACTGTTCAATCTATACAGATACAGAAAGTGAGGCTCAGAAAGTGAAGGACAAGCCCCAGTTGATTGATACTGGGATGAAGTGGCAGAAATTGAACTAGTTTGTAAATATGCTGACTATCATAACAGGGCTCTGTAGATTTACATTTTACATTTTATATTCTTAACCAGAATATCTCATTTTACAATTACTCCAAATAAGTAGAATTTTACCATACATTGGTGTAGTAAATGGTTTTGGATAGAAGATTACACAAATTCAATCTAAGCACAAAAACAACCAGGCAAAAACTACTGGAAAAACCTTGTAGATTGGTGCAAAGAGGGCAAATGATTTACATCTAAACTTGGATACTTTAAGCAATAGGACTCATTTTTACCACTTTGTCAGGCTCTGTGAGACTATGCAACTAGTTTGTAGACTTTTTAAAGATCTAGTTATTCTTGAGGATGAGTCAATTAACAAAACAATCATGATCGCCGTTTTCCTGCAACTTACAATGCAGTGGACGTTATCCAATCAATTAAAGTCCTAGCACACACAAAACCAATGGCATGCTCAAAGAGTTTAACTGGAAAGAGTTTAATTAAAAGTGTACAAGTTATAGGCAAGATTAAGGAAACCAGAAGAAACAGGGAAGCATCTGAAAACTGGAAATAGGAGCGAGCTGTTACCATCTCTAACACTGAAGAGGCAGTGAGAGGGAACTATCCCATCAGAACCTAGTGAGAGTCTTGGAAGATGATGCCTAGTGGTTGCAAAGGACACCACCACTGACAGAAAAACCACGACAAAGCAGGGACGGAGTAAGTGTGGGAAATCAGTTTTTCTGCTCTCTGAACTCTTTCCCATGCCCCTCCATGGCCGAATCCACCAGAAACCAGAGTGCAACAAGCCTGGTTGATGCAGCCTGCAAAGTTCAACTCCCCAAGGTATAGAATGTGGCTGAAAAAAGTGGAGAATGAATCGGTGACAAGGAGAGGGTTGAAAATGAAGATTAATACTCTTACTTGTAATATCTTTTGAAAGTCTAGAATCCATGAAAGGCACATTGTAGGCCTTTAATAAATACTTACTTAATGGAAAATGGTATAATGGAAATAAATGAGTTTTGGGGTCAGCTAAACATGAGCTACAACTCCATCTCTGTCATTTTATAACTGTGGTATATTGGGCAATTTTCTTAAGTTGCTGGCTCCAACTTCCACAACTGTGAGGTGAGAATAATATTGCTTTCTTCTTAAAGTCTTTGAAAAAATTAGGAAGTTTTTTTAAACATCTGTTTTGTAGAAAACTTTCAAAGAGTATTACTTTCTTTCCATTTTCCTTTTATGTCAGTGCATCCTTATTACTACAATAATTCCTGGAATTTATAGCCCAGCAAGTATAAAATTCAATGTTGAACATAACTGGCAAATATTTTAACAAAGTTAAAAGTGGTTTTTAAAAATCCCTCAAAATAAAAGCATAAGTAAAATAATGTTGGTCTTAAAAGGGATTAAGGAAACCAACCTAAAGATTATAGCCATCTAAAATTCCACTCCCTAAAATAGCTTTTTGATTTTCACATCAGAGAATTCTAGACAATTGTTTAAAACTGCTGTAAAAGTTATCATCCCAGAGGTGATTGATGTGCTTCTAATCTCTCCGTATCCCACTTTTCTCCTGCAAAGTTACTTGTTCAAACACAGCGTTGTTAATATCACTTTCTTCTCTTAAACCTGTCTCCCACATGCCCATAACAAAAACTTTAAACCCCTCAGCAAGGCAACCTAAGATTTTCTCAGTCTCCAAAGTATATCTCTAATTCAATCTCCTAGCACTCTGAGTACTACAGATCAGCTTCACTGAAGTATTTATGCTTTGCAATACATTTGTATACCCCTGTTCATTGTATTGTTCTCTCTGCTCACATCTCTATTCTTGGCTGGGTGAAACCTTATCCATCTTTCAAATCTTGGCCACAATGTTGTGTCATGTGTTCCATGGAAAGTAAGTCACTCCTTCCTCTCTGTTCCTATAAAGCTTTGTTATAACTCCTACTTCTGCCTTACGTTATAGCTAGTTGTATGTCTAGAATCCTAGCTGTCTTATGAGCTCAATTCAATCTATATTCAAAGTACAGAGCCTATATTTACCAGACACAGTGAATACCTTATGATTGCACGAATATGTTGCAAATAAGGAAGATTAATTATTGTGAGCTTCTAAAGGAAGATAAAGGTAAAGTGAAAGTCAAACTTGTAAGGTGGAAAACATATGTGCTTTAATAAAAGATAATGAAAAAGTTGTGTTAGTTGGTATGAATGCCAAGGCCAGTGCTTTGAGGGCTTGAAAAAGCAAAAGTGTTAGTAAACAAAAACAAATGGGTGGAGGCAATCTAGGGAGAGGCAGTGCCAGCTAAAGAAAGCAGGAACAACTGATCCTTAATCCCCTATTTTTCCCACGTGGTCTTTCCTGGCAAATTCAGTCCCCAGGAAACAGCTCCTAATTTGATTCAGTTCTGTAGCACACACAGTCTTTAGCATTTTGAGGATGACTAACTAAGGTTCTTAACTTTGCCTTTCCTTCCCACTAAATTAGAAGCTTCCTGAAAGCTGAAACTACATCATTACCCTCAATCCATGTATATACATCAGAAAGTTTTTGTTGAATAAAATGACCAAAAAAAGACCTTAAATCCCTAACCCCGAGTCTGACTTTGTTGGAACAGACCATGGAATGGTACTACAAAGGTGAGGGCCTTTGTTATTCATCTGGTCCTCCCTTTTATCTATCACTCCCTCCAAAAGTACTCATTTATTCATTTATCTTATTTTCATTGAGCCTGCTAAATGGTGGGTTCTGTCAAGGTGCTTGGATATAACAGAGAACAAGGCAAAGTCCTTAACTTAATAGAGCTTACTTGTTGCTGAAGGAGACAGATAAACAATGAATAAACAAACACAAAATAACATATCTCAAGGAGTGATAACTGCTGGGAAGAAAATGAAAGCTCAGTAAGGGTCACAGAGTGATGAAGTAGCAACAGGAAATGATTTTCCCTAGAATTGTCAGGAAAGGCCTCTCCGACCAGGTGCTCAATGATCTGAGACACACGTATTGTGAGGAATAAAGCCACATGGTGATGCTGCAGTTAGAATATTCCAAGACTTTCTCAACTAATATTGATGCTGTTCTTAAGCTCATTTACCACATTACCTGCAGGAAAATCTGATCCATAGGGCATAATTTTTTCTCCATAGTTCTTCAGCATCCATTACCAATTATTTTGTTAGCATCTGAACATTTACATTTTCTTTTATTAGTTATTCAAGTACTCACTAATATCTGAAATGAAATATGGTACCTGTTAATTTTCAGGTTATTTTTTCCATAGACACATTGAAAATTAGAATCCCCTTTGCTTAATTGTCTCTGTTCTTTCTCCCTCTATAAAGTCTCATGAAGTTTATTGCCCATCCACAGGTTTGATGACTGACATTGAGAGCCAGCAGCAAAGTGAAGATTGTCTTATATTGGCTTCAGTGCACGGCATTCAAGGAGCATTCCTCTTGGTCGGGTGCAGTGGCTCACACCTGTAATCCCAGTGCTTTGGGAGGCTGAGGCAGGCGGATCACTTGAAGCCAGGAGTTTGAGACCAGCCCGGCCAACGTGGTGAAGCCCTGTCTGTACTAAAAATACAAAAATTAGCCAGGAATGGTGGCATACGCCTGTGATCTCAGGTACTTGGGAGACTGAGCCATGAGAATTGCTTGAACCTGGGAGGCGGAGGCCGTAGTGAGCCGGGATCGCACCATTGCACTCCAGCCTGAACATAGCAAGACTTTGTCTCAAAAAAAAATAAAAGGCATTCCTCTCAAGTTCATTCAATTCAAGACACATTTATTGAATGCCTACCATGTGTCAAGTGCTGCTTTACCTGTCCAGGATCTATCAGTGAGCAAAATGTGGAAGATTCCCTCCCTTTATGAAGCTCACATTCTTGTAGGGGGAAACAGATGATAAATAGAAGACAGACACTAATTACAAAGTATTAATAAAGTCTGATGAGTTCTATGGAAAAAAGACAATATTGAGCCATGTGTGAAGGAATTGCTGGCATGGAGTTGCTGGTGCTATGGAGCACTTTGTACTTTACAGCTAAAGGGTTGCATGAGGAGAGATGCCAAGTGGGTTTAGGTGCCCAGTGTGGTTGGAGTGCAGGTTAACTCAAAGAAGAGTTGTAGAGAAACAGAAAAGACAGACAATTGAAACTGATCCTGTAAGGTCTTGGAGGACATTGTGACATCATTGGCTTCCATTTGGAATGGCTTTTACTTTCCCTGGAATACAGATAGCCTCTATGGCTTTGCTGTCTTTCAATACTAGTCTGAAAAAAAAAAAAAAATGCAGTTCTAAAGTAATTAAGGCTAATCATCTTCATACTTGAAGTTACATGTTACTTTGGAATTGACATGTGTTTTTACACACATTCACCCGTTTAACTCTCCAAAATCCTTAAGTTAATATTATGTCAGTTTTTCAATGAGAAAACTGATATTTGAAAATGTAAGGGAACCGCCATAGTATCCCTGCTACGGTATAAAGGATCAGAATGCAGTTTCTATTCAGGAACATTTCATTGGAGCAATCTCTACCATCCTCACTATTACTTTTCTATATTCAGTGACACTCTTCTTTTTCTGCTACTACCTCATCAGCCATTGAACTGATACACTCTTGTTCATTCTTTCCTTACCATGGCAACAGTCAATCTGACCTTATAGCATCCCTGTTTCAATGAGTTCCCAATGACTTTAGTGGTCTGCAGAACTCTAAATGAGTGAGCTTCTCTCTCACACACACGCTGGTACATAGTCCATCTCTCTTCTTTGTGCAATAGTCACATTCATTCTCTTTTATCCTCAGTCTTGCTGCAGGTCTATTGCATATGGTGTTCTTTCTACCTTGAAAAAAAAAATCTCAATTTCCCTAATAATTTCTACTTTTCATATCTCAGCTCAATCATTTCCTCACATCACCCTTTTCTGGCATTCCTGGGGTTTCAAAAACATTTCAATGAATGATACTCTAGATTCTCAATAAATATTTGCTAAATAAATGGATACCCAAATGTGTGAAAGTCTGGAACTAAAGCCCACATTATTTTCATGATATGCACTGTTCTTACATAACATCTTATTTTCTGTTACTGTAATAGAATACCTGAGATCAGGTAATTTATAAAGAATAACAAACCATCATGGCACATGTATACCTATGTCACAAACCTCCACATTCTGCACATGTACCTCAGAACTTAAAGTATCTTTTAAAAAAAGAATGAAGTTTGTTTTTTTTTTTAACTCACAGTTCTGGAAGCTAAGAAGTCCAAGATTCTATATGGTATCTGGCGAGGGTTCCATTCTGCTTCATAGCATGGCAGAAAAATAGAGGGAATCACATGGTGAGAGAGGAAGTAACAGGAAGCCAAGGCAGCCAAGCTTGCTTTTATACCAACCCACTCTTGTGATAACTGACCCTCTTCAAGGAGAACTAACTCATGCCCTGAAAAACAGCATTAATCTCTTCTTGAGGGCAGAGCTTCCATGACCCAACACCTCTTAAAGATCCCACCACTACTCAGTACCTTTACATTGGGGACCAACTTTTAACATGAGTTATGGAGGAGACAAACCAGATCCAAACCATAGTACATAAATATGTTATGCAGGTCTATGATTTGTATGGAAGAGGAAATCAGAAGGAACCTTTACTCAACAGCAAGAATAGAACTCTGTATGGTTAGGCAGATAATGTGTCATTTATTCTGAAGGTAGATATGCTAATTCAAGTACTCAATGCATATTTGCTGATTTGTTTATTAAGGTAAGGTTGCAAGTATCTTCTCTTTAACCACACATCCCAGCTATTAATAGGCAATTAACAGCTTGCATTGCAAGTTCATTTACTCTGGCTCACTGAAACCTTCTAAGGTCCCTGTGATGTGGGCAATAATACAACATATCTCCGACTGTCACTGGTTTAAGCATTTTGTCAACGCACTGGTGACTCAGACAGTACAAAACTTGAAGTCATTTCTAACTTTTCTGAGAAACAATCTTGAAACTCATTTGTCAGTCACTTAACTAGTCAGTGAGTCTGATTAACCATCTAGTATGTTTATGTCATCATGTTTTGTTTTTTTTTTTTAATAAAAGGAAATTTAAGCCAAATGCTGGTGAGTAAGTGAAGAGAAAATAAAACTATCTAACAAAGTAGTGGTTCTTGGCTACAGACACATAACAGACTATAGTGACACTGGCTAATGAAATGCTTTAAAAGCTTCTTTGCATGTCTTTTAACTATCTCAGAATAGTGCCAGAGTCAAAAAAAACATAGTTTATAACAAAAAAATTGTCAATATTTTACCTAAATTTTGTAAACAGAATAGGGAGACTCTGCAAACGTCTTAATATTTCTGCTTTTCTTTCATTAACTTCTGTCACATATCACAGCTACTTCTATAGCTCATACTCCAGTCCTTTCCTGCTCAGATATATACCAGCCCAAGTGCCTGAGCAGGAAAAGACTTGAGTATGAGTCAACACAATTATTTGATTCCTCTTCCCATTTTGTCTGGGTTCTGCATTCAAAGTCTAGAATAGAAAATTGTCAAGTTATCAAGCTTTTGGCAACTTGGAAAGCAAAAGAAGCAAAGATATTTTGTAAGCCCACCCAGAATTCTCTTTAATGAACAGAGGGGTAAGCTGTTCTCAATAATTTTGTTTCATTTCCCCTGAATTTTGGCATTCACAAAAGTGAATATTTTCTTGATGAACGTTAAGTGTTTACATACAATAGTCGCTAGTACATAGTGGAAGAAACTGATGCTCAGAAAACATTGTAAATCTGAAACGGTTTTCCTTTAATGTTAATGATAAGTTTATTACTGCCTTATAGCAGGACAGGAAAGATAATTGCCTTGACTCATCTTGTCCTTTCATCCTACTTGCTTTTGACCTTGAACTTGCTCAAGGTCTGCTTCTATATGTTGTCTCTCTCTTTTCACACAAGTGACCTCTCTTAATGTACCCACGTCCTACTTGGTTTTTTGTCTTTGCTGCCCCTGGATCGGTAACGTCAGCCACTCATGGATGCTCCAACTCCATGATCAAGAAGGGACAGTGCTGCATGTCCAAGATTCAGGGCTAGTACAATGTAAAACTCGGGTTTGAATTTGGTACCAAATGCTTGCCAGAAAAGCCAGGCAGATTATCTCATGAGCTTTGGGCAAAACAAAGTTGTGGGTGAGTCAGTTTAATCTTTGGGGAATTTTTTGCTTTTCCTTTTATCATCTACTTTTGCATCTTATCATTTCCTCTCTCCTGACACTAAATTTAATGCCTCTAGCTGTTTTCAGGGAAAGGTCCCTGTTGTTCTGTCTCAAGCTTTGCCACATGCTGAAAAACCTGCCACTCAAGGTTCTTCTAAGTTTCCGTCACTCCTGCAACTGTCAGAGGGCACTAAATGTAGGCTTGGAGTCAGAAAACCCAGCGTTTGGTTTTCAGCTCCATTACCAGGTGATTTTGAGGAATAAACTTAAGTCTATATGCAGTGTCTATCACACAGTAGATGCTGGTTCACTTTACTAACCCCTCACCACCACCCCTGACTGTTAATTTATTTTCATGAATTAAACTATTTAAATTTAATTGGAAGTCCCTGGAAGGGTCTAACACAAAGGACTCCACTTTAATCAGAGCTCTCAAATAGACCTTTCTTCATTGATAAAAATATTCTTCATTTACACTGTTTAGTGTTCTTTCTGTTTAGTAGAGAAGACACTGACCACATGTGGCTATTTAGCACTTGAAATAAATACGGGTAATGCAAATGATAAACTAGATTCTTTCTATTTAAATGTAAATTATTTTAAATTTTAATCTAAATAGTCATATGTGTCTAGGACCACCATACTGGATAGCATAGTCTTAAATGATAAAATCTGAGACATTGTAACAGGCTTGTGGGGTTCATATTTATGTGAACTGGTGACTTTCTAACACCTCTCAACTATGGTAAATTGTATTCAATTTGCCTATTCTTCAGCTTATTCCTGCTACATGATTACAAAACTCCAGGTTGTATATGTTTAAGAATACATAAAGCTATTATCACTATCAACTTTTAAAATATGTCTTTATTACTTTACAGTTATCCAGATTGCTGTTTTATTTCCTTTGTTCAAGGCAGATGCTAAAGTGAATTCAGGAGAGAAGCCAATTTAGAGTCATCATTAATTTCATTTAGTAGGTTATCTCTTCAGCCCCTACCACTGGCACTCTCTCCTTCTTATAAATGTATTTTCATCCCTTTAATTCTCTTGGGCAAGGTTTAACTCATTATTGATGGCCCAATCTCAGACCTTTATTAAGTCAGAATTCTGCAGTTTGGAAGTTTTCCCCTGTGGCACATTTGCTTTGAATGAGGACTTCATTCTCTATATTTCTTCTCCTTGGATGGGATATCATTTAATAAATTACTGTTTCTGACTTTATATATAGAAATCCAAATAAAACCTGAAATAAGCCAACTTTTATTTAATTTTCCATATATACATTTTATTGTGGTCACAAATCGTTCACCGATATAATAGTAAACTCCATTTCACCGGAATTATCCAAGCAAAGGTCAAGTTGTGAAGACTCTAAGGATATGAGTCTTGACTCCAAGTTCTAGGCAGGTAAGTGGTTTTGATGTTGTAATGATAAAATACCTGGAAGCTTGCCTTAATTTCTTATACTTTGTCCAGATACTAGAAACTCTCCTACAGAAAAGTTTCTGATTTCACTCCTGGATATTTTTTGCTACCTGTCTGCTGCATTTTTCTGAGTTTCTTTCAAGAAGTTGTCTTCCCCTGCCAATGGCATGAATGGTTAGTTCCCCAGAGTCCTCTGTTCAGCCTTCTTTCCACCCCAGTCCCTATATTCTCTTTGTGCGAGATCATCTACTACCATGGCTCTACCTATCATGGGTATTGATGACTGCCAGACATCCCTAACGTAAGCTTCTCATGTACATGCAATACTGTCTACTTAGAAGTCTGTACCTGGATGTCCTACAAACACCTCATAAACAAAATATCCAAAGTGAAACTGTCATTTGCAAACCACCCAAAAGATATATAATATATATATATATATATATATTTTTTTTTTCCTTACATTCCTTATGTAGGTAGATGGTACTGCCATGGAACCTTTTACTTTTTCTCCTCCTGGCCTGTCTCACATCCAAAAGATCAAATCCTGACTATACTGCTACCCATCATTCATTCAGAAAATGTTGATTGTATGATTTCTATAGGCCACGTACTTTACCAGATGCTGTGAGTGGAGATGTGAACAAGATGGACACAATCCTTGCCCAAATGAAGCTTAGAGTACATTAGGGAAAGACAAAACTAAAATTTTAAAAATAGATATATAAAAAGTGATTTTCAACCCATGCTGTAAAACAGATGGACTCAAACAGACTGAGCCTTTCATGCATCTTTGCTTCTAGAAAAATTGCCAAAATGGTCCTGAACTCATATTTGCACATAAAATAACCTACATAAAATAACCTACATTCCAATATTCTGCATTCTTTCCAAACAGATGATTACCTGTCTATAAAAATTGCTTGGGGTTTGAATCATTTGCACACTAAAGAGCTTCCTCCTTAAAAACTCATTTTGCTTGTAGAATTCACTTAGTCCAACCTCTAACTTAATATGAAATTCACTTTTACAAGTGTATGACCTGCTTTTGAACTATCCAGCTTTGGGCAAGTTCACACTCTGGTGAGGCAGTCTACTTCATTTTTTAATAACTTTGCCTGTTTGAGAGATTCCTCTGAAACTTCTCTCCACTGCTGTTGTTTTAGAGTTATATAATATATCCCATATTTTCTCTTGTGATTGTATCTCAAACATCAGAAGACAATTTTCTGAAATTTATGTTCTAAATATTCTTAATTATTTCATGTGATCCCCATGCAAATTATACAGTCCTCAGACCTTGCACTGACCGAATCCTGATGACACTCTAGTTTTTAATTGTCCATATTAAAATGTAATATCCATAACTGAACACAAAGCTCCAGATGTGAATGATGATAAAAATCATCAACTATTTATTGTATGCTTTCTCCGTGTGAGATACCACAGCAAGAATTTAATTGTCTCATTTAATATGATAACTTTATAGGATGCACACTCTTATTATCTCCTTTTTTGCTGATGTGGAAACTGAGACTCAGAGTGGTCACATGGCTTACCGATAGTAAATGCATTATAAGTGGCAGAAGCCAGTTCTTATATTCAGCTATTCATGTCTGAAGCCTTGCTCTTAGTCACTTCTTTGTTCTGCTTCCTCTGTGCAAATAAAACGAGGACAACACATTTTCTTTACCTCTCTGTGCCTATGTAATTTTAATCTGTATTTTATCACAGATTGTAATCTATAATCTTGGAGTAAATGATGATACCTACCTCATAAAGTTTATGAGAAATAAATTATGAAATAAACATTTAATGTTCGTTGACTAGCACATGAATTTTAAAATGTGAACATTTATTAGTATTGCCATTATCATGCCATATAATACTTGATAATAATTAATAATAAATGATTTAGTGCTGAGACACTGGATCCTAAGAAAATCAGAGTTATAGCTAGTGGCAGTTATCAAGGGAATGCAGAGGTTTCTGTATTCACAGCATGTCCCTGTAATAGGATAGATAGGCGATGTGGCAGCAACAACTCCCAATTCGTAATGTCTTAAAACAAAAACAAATTTTATTTCCCATTTATGGCATGTTTCCAGCACAGTTTCTCAGAGGGCTCTGCTCCATGCATTTACTCAAGGTCTGGGAATGATCATGGCTACATTGTCTTGCAGACACCATATTTGGAACCTGTTGCCACTTTGACCACAGCAGAGAACAAAAGAAACCCAAAGGTCATGTATGAGCTATTCACCGCTCCAGCCCAGTAGTTTTTCACTTTTTACTGGCCAGAACTAGTTTCCCAGCTCCACCAAACGCCACAGGAAGTTCATGAGCCCAAGAAGAGAGGAAAACAACATGGGTGGAACCAGGAATACTGGTGTGACCACACAGAATTGCTTGCCTTGGACAGTCTCGATCTGAACCCATTGTCCTAGCATCTATTATCCTCACAAATGCCCTGGTTTGGATGATAATCTACATGGTTATTGTGAGTAATGTCAACTTCCAGCTTCCTAGCTACTTCATTAAAAGTTATTTTCTGAGAAAGGCCTTCCCTCTCCACCTAATCAAAAGTAGACTTCCATTTTCCTTCTATCACATCATCCTCCTTTACTTTCATCACAGCACAGATCACTATTTCTGTTTTTATTTCTTTGCTTATTAGGTTGGTGCAAAAATAATCATGGCTTTTGCCATTAATGTGTGTGTGTGTGTGTGTGTGTGTGTGTGTGTGTATATATATATATATATATAATGCATAATGGCAAAAAACATGATTACTTTTGCATAAATCTAATATATGGTCCTTCATTAAAATGTAATTAAGGAGAACAGGAGTCTTTATTTTTTGTCTTGCTCAATGCTGGCTTTCCAGTTTCTAACTCAGTAAATGCTTGTTAAGTATATGAGAGAATGTGCCTTTTTTTTTTTTTCGGTGAAACATTAACTGGAAAAGAGACATGAAAGCTTCATTAAAATATTAAACATTCTTCCACCAGAAAGGAACATTAAAAATATTTTGCAATACCAAGTATTGATGAAGATGTGGAAAAATTGAAACTCTCATCCATTGTTGTTGAGAATATAATTTGGTAAACCACTTTGAAAAACAGTTCAGCATTTCCTAGTTGAGCAGATCATGAGGTATATTTTCTACCACCCAGTGACTTATTCTGAAGTATGTGATCTAGAGAAACTTTTGAACAGGCTCCAGAAAACACATATGGGCTATTCTTAATACGAAAAATTATGTTAATCCGAGTATCCATCTACAGTAGAATATATAAATAAATTGTAGGTATTCATATATTAAATAGTAGTGAAAATGAAGGTACCACAGTTACACACATCAACATGAATGAATCTCAAAAGTCCAATGTTGAGAGAAGAACAAAGCCGGAGAAGAGTACAGAAAGTAATATTCCATTCCTTAAAAGGTGAAAAAGAAGCAAAATTTAACATAAATCTTTTCAAGAAACATGCCCAGATGGAAAACCTTTGAAAGAAAAGAAAGGAAAAATCAACAAGAATACCAAATTCAGAATTGTGGTTATCTTTGGGGTCAGGGAGTGAGGTATCATTGTGGAAGTATACAAGGAATTTCAAAAGTCTCAGGTATATTATTTATTTTGAGCTGAGATAGGTCACTGGCAGTTTATTATTATTATTTGTACATTCTTTTATGTGAATGATCTATTTCACCATAAAAATCTAATCAAGGAAAATAAGTGGAATTAACTATTTTGGTTTCTGTGTGAATCTTGGTTACAGTAAAGTATTCAACCCATTGTGTAAGGATTCACATGAGTTTTCAGAAATGAAAGAGCCCTCCAACCCCCAGTTCATCTGCAAAAAAAATTTATCCCACTTGTTATAATTTCCCTTCTTTCCATTGTGTTTGATATTTTTCTCTCTTCATCTCCATTTTCATCTCTTCATCTTTCTCATTTGTTCATAGCTGTAATTTATATAAAATTCTGAACTAATCTCAGTTTGAACTGCAGTTTAGTTATCATCCAACATGAAAAAATTCAGATTGGAAGGGATTTATGTCTTCCATTTATAATGTAAAGGATTTACGATCCTTTTAAATCAAAGCTCAAGCTTGACTTAATGTACTTGGGGGCTACACAAACACACACATACATATATGCATATATCCATGTATTGGGATTAATTATGTCTGTACTTACAACCTCACACAGTATCGGAGATGATAGAAAGAGACAGAGTACATAAGAGAACCAAAGAAAGTATAAGGTGCTAGAGCCATTTCTGGAACCAGAGAGGCAGTGTCAAGTCAAGGTTACAGAAGTAGACTCTAAAACGAGACAGCTCGGGTTCAATCTTGGCTTTGCCCCATACCAATTAGATGTCCTTGGGCCAGTTATTTAAACTTTCTAAATCTCAGATTCTGACTCTGTACAGTGGGGATATGGTAAGTAAAGGTACTTCACAGAATTGTCGGAATAATTAACTGTGATAATGTGTGTTTAATGCTTAACACAAAGCCTGACACATGGTAAGCTTTTAATAATATAGATTGTCATGAATAATAATCATAATTAATATTGTTATTGTCTCAAGGACCTAGAAGAAGAGCTCTGGGGTCACTGCAGCAGTGATAAAGCTAGACTGGGTTCCATGTTTGTGCCTTCTGTTCAAATGAGTGTCTGGCAAGTGGGTTTTGAAAGGTATAGAAAACCCAGCAGTGGCCAAAATAAACCTTTTTCTAATGCAGTGTTTGCAATACAAGGTATTCTGTGTAAAATGAGCTTTATTACAGTCTAGAATCCTAAGGCAACCTGATTTGGAGTGAGATTGCACTAAAAGAGAGATGTCAAGAGAGAAAAAGAAGAGAGGGATGAATGTGATACGTGGTAAGCAAAGTGAGGAGAAGGCAAAAATAGGTAGATGTCACAGTGGCCCTGTGATGCTCTGAAATCTGCCCACCATCAACAGGTGCATGCATTGTGGAGCTAGATGTGCAAACGTGTTGAGACCAGAGCTTTCTTTAGCAGTCAACAACAGGTGCAGATGACATTCTCTATTTCATGGAAGTGCTAGAGAGAGAAAGTGGAATTACTGATACCTCAGCAAGTGGCGGTATCCTAGAAACATCTAGTGAAAAGAGCAATTGTCCCAGAGTGCAGCAGCTTCAGGCGGGGTTGGGAATGCTCTGAATTGTGTTGGCATTGATTCCTAAGATATAAGAGCTTAAAGGCAATCCAGAGACTGGCTGATTCAAAACTTCACGGTCCAGAACATAGGTAGGTAGAGCAGTGGTGGCACAGAGTCACTTTATGAGCTTTGCTACACCCAAGTGCTGTTTCAGTCTGTCAGTTTCCCATTCTCTCAGGTTTCTAATGTCCCAGCCACTCACTAGACCTTTTTTTCCCAATACCTCTAAAAGATGACAATCCCTATCAATAATACAGGGACAGAAGGAAAAAGAAAACTAAGAAAAGGAAAAATCAACAAGTTTCCTTTAGAAAGCTGCCTATCAAATTTCCTTCTTGGCAAGTCACGTGCACACTAGCTCCTAAAGCATGTAAGAAATCCTGCACATTCATGTAGCATGTGGACATTTGTTATCCACATAACAGCAAAAATAACTTGTGGTGCACATTTTGGAAAATATAATAGAATTATGGTTTTCTGTCTGGCAAAGTTTCATAGCTGAGATTCTCAGAATTGTAGGAAGGAAACAAGGAAGAAAGGAAGGTAGGAAGGAAGGAAGAAAACAGAGAGAAAGAAAGAATGAAAGTGGAAGGAAGGAAGGAGAAATTAATAAATCAGCTGGGTTCAAAGAAATATTCTCAGTCTCCACATTCAAATGTGACTGATATAGTAAGTCTGTGGAACGGTCCTAGAATGTACATTTTAGTAAGAACCCTATGTGATCCCAGTTTAGGTAGTCCCTTAACCACTTTTGAGAAATACTATTCCAGAGTCATAAGAGAAATTGAAGGAGAAAGGATTTTATAGTATTCCAGAACCAAGAATAGTCCATCAATGGTCTTGTCAACAAAGAACAGGTCTCAAAGTGTGGTGCAAAATGTGATACAGTCTTTAAAACTCAGGTATCGGGATTCTACCCCAGAGCTACTGAATCAAAATTTCTGAACTGGGGATAGAAAATAGGCTTATTAATCAAGCTCTCCACATAATAAGAAAGCATGGTAACATTCGAAAATGGTTGCCACATATAAGATAGGAAGACACTGAAGCATGATTTTCCCCAGAACTCTGAATTCAGAGGTTAATGAGCATTAATGCATTTTAGCATATGAGGTCTAACACTGACCACATAATAATTTATTTCTAAATAAACTCACAGCCACTGAATCAAAAAGTGACCTGCCTTTCCATTTTCATATATACATTCGGGAACAATAAAAGTTGCCCAGGAGTAGCCATCTGAAACAACATTTTACCCTGTTGGTAATCTTAAATCTAATTGCTGAAAAATTGCCTAGAAGATACAGTGAGATAATCCCTGTAGAGTTAAACTCCAGGATAAATACTTGCCAAATTACTGTAATGATAAAAGTTTGAAGTGACATTCTATTCCCCCAGTGGTTGCAAATAAATCTGCTATTGTATGTATTGACCTTACAAAGACATCCAATAGAGCAGATTGTTACATCAGGAAAAATTTTTGTGCTTAGAAACAATGCTGTGTCCTTAATTTATTTTTATACCAGAGAAAAGATTGTTATGGCAAACACTTGCTGCTCTAGTTTTAAAACAAATTGAAAGGGAATACAATTGTTTCAATATTGTGCTGTTTACTATGCCTTAATTAAAAGCTCCAGATGAATTTCAGAATTTTTATTCCAGTTTTTTAAGATTATTTTGTTCTCCATCAAAACCACTACTGTGTTGCAAAATCCATCTGCCTTCACTGATTCTAAATGTAACTACGTTAATCCAAGCTGATAACTGCATGTGAATACATACATAGTTGATGCCATTTATGAACAAGCACCTTAGCATACTGTTTTAACAACTTATTTTTCTCAGCTTGACAAATATAAACATTTGTATTCCAAAGTAATTTACATTTTAAAATCCCATGCCAAGCTGACAAGATAGAATATTGAATTTCAGCACATAAATAAGTTTTTCCAAAACAAAAAAGAGGATTCTAGTAATGGCTTTTATTACGACAGCATACTTTATCCATTGGAAATTCTACCAGCACACTTCACAAAAACAGAGTGGGAAAGTTTGTACTTTTTATAAATAAAAATATGATGAATATATGCCGCATTTACACTGATTTTGTCTGACATGTCCCTCAAACTCAGAATTTTAATTGGCTAAGTTCTAAGGTCTCATTTTCAGGGACTTATGTATGGAAGTATAACGTCACGGCTACTTCTACTGGAGTTGAAAGGATAAAAAGAAATACGGCTTTATAACCAGGACAATATAAAAATATATACCTATAGTTACAGGATTATACCTGGAGTATGACTTTTTTGAAAACGGCTAAGTAGCCCTGTTCAAAAGCAGAATATTATTAATGGTTCATTTTTTCAAAAGTTAGGTAAGCGTATGGAATGGGAGGATGAGGTTATCAGAATTCTTGATAAAATTAACTATCCAAGCAATGACAGCCATATCCTAGTAGAGTTGTGTTTTTAAAGAATTTAGTGAGTATCGTCCAATGTTTCAAAAGCACTTTTCAACAGGCAGTGAAATCTGGTTTAAAGCGCTAAGGTTTTAAATGAATCAAAACCTACTTCCAATTTGGCTTAGCCATTGACATTGTGATTACAAGCTATGGGTTGTATGCCAATGAACTTATGTGACCTTAGGAAAGTATTTTATATCTTTAGACTACTGTTTTTAATCTATAAAATAAGAATAATAGTAGTAAAAATAATGTCTATTTCAAATACCCGTGTCATGGTAAATAACATAATGTATTCAGACAATGTTTGGTATGAAATAAATTTTCAATAAAAGGGAGCCAAAAATAAAAGTTCTGGCTATCTAAATCTAACCCAGAACCTGTTCTTTTTAAAATATAATAATTTTGAAGAGATACAAAAATACAGAAATTACTTCAAAGCAAGAGGTAACAATAGGAGGTAAGAAAAGTTTAGGGAAAGAAGAAATTTACACAAAGCAAAACAAAGCAAGAATCTCACTAAATTGGAAACATTAAAAATTAAAATTAAATGTACTCGTAAAAGTGGGGTGCACTCTTAGTGAAAATGTAAATGTTATTTGGAAAACGATTTTACCTTATTTGAAAAAGTCAAAGATGTACATACCCCAAGACTTACTAGTTTTACTTCTAGGCATATATCCTAGAGATATGTACCAGGAGACATGTACAGCAATGTTTGCAATAGTCACGTTCATTGAGAAAAAGTAGAGAACAAACAAAATATCTTCCATGAATAGAACAAATAATAATTTATGGAAAATCCATGTTATGAAACACTGTGAAAGGTTAAGTGTACGTTGTTGAATATCTTGGTTTTGTTGTCTTGCTTTAGAGAGTGTTGGGCTTTTTGTGGATAAATTTGATTCCCTTAAGGCCTGTTTTGCTATGGTGGGTCTAGAGTAGCTTTCACTTCAGGGATAATTTAGCTCTAATGCTGAAGTGTGACACTCTTTCCCTCTAAGGAGAATTCACTAAGCATACTTCTAAGTATACCCTGCGATCACCAAAGATACCCTGCTCTAATTGGTTTGAGCTCTAACATCTCTCCACTTGTGTGAGCTGCGGACATACCAAGAATAAGAAAAAAGCAATTCACAACCAGAGAAAAAATTACTACTAGAAACAAACCTAGAAATTGCAGAAAGGATAAAAAATGCAAGAAAAGAACATTTGTTTACATGGTACTTTTTTCTTTAAAAAATAAAAATAAACTTTTATATATGTCTACATATTTGATGTGGATTGCTTATAGACAGTATATATAGTTGGGCCTTTTTTCTTTTTTTAAACTGAGTTTAGCAATCTCTGCCTCTTATTTGGAATGTTCAGATATTTATATTCAGTGAAATTATTATAAACATTATATTTAGTGAAATTATTATTGTGGTTATGGTTAAATCTATCATTAAAATAAATTTTAGAAAAGCAAAACCAAGTGTATGAGAATGGATGAGATACACACCTTATAGAGTGCATCTCGTCAATTGATATACTTAATGCTAAAATATGAATATTAAAAGGTAATTCACCTTTCAACCAGAGAAGTTAGAAAAAGTATAGCCTATTAAACTCCAAGAAGTGGAAGGAAAAATACATTAATTATAAGAAAACAATAAAATAGAAAAGAGTAGAACAATAGATAAAAGATATAGAATCAAAAGCTGACTTTTGAAGTAATAAAATTGATATGACTATGTCTAAGCTAACTGAAGAGTAAAAAGGATAGAAGGCAACATTATCCATATTGGGAATTAAAGAGTGGATATCACTACAGATCCTAAAGATATTAACAGGATAATAAGAGAATAATATAAAAATATTTATATGAACAAATCCAACAACTTCTTTAATATGAAAAAATTTTTGTCAGCTTTTGATTTGATTGCTTTACTTATTGTTTTAGTCTTTTCTATTTTGCATAATTTTAATGTATTCTTCCTTCTAATTCTTCGAGTTTAGTAGGCTGTACTTTTTCTAACTTCTCTGCTTGAAAGATTCATTTTAAATATTTATATTTTAGTTTTAAGTACTTCATTTCAAGAATTATGATAAGAATTCACTCAAAAAGAACTAAAATTCCGAATAATATTGTGATTGTTGATATTGACTGTCAACTTGATTAAACTGAAGGATGCAAAGTATTATTTCTGCATGGGTCTGTGAGGGTATTGCCAAAGGAGATTAACATTCGAGTCAGTGGACTGGGAAAGGCAAACCCACCCTCAATCTGAGTGGGCACAATCTAATCAGCTGTCAGTGCATAATAAAAGCAGACAAAAGAACATGAAAAGGCTAGAGCAGCTTAGCCTCTGAGCCTACATCATTCTCCCTTGCTGGATGCTTCCTGCCCTTGAACAATGAACTCTAAGTTGTTCAACTTTGGGACTAGGACTGGGTTCCTTGCTCCTCAGCTTGCAGACGGCCTACTGTGGGACCTTAACTTGTGATCGTGTGAGTTAATACTCCTTAATAAACTCCCTTTATATATATATATATATATATATATATATATATATATATATATATATACACACACCCTATTCTGTTAGTTATGTCCCCCTAGAGAACCCTAATACAAATATTTTATCCAGTAAATAAATTAATTCTTTATTAAAGTCATTCTGAAAATGAAAACTTCTGGACTAGATGGCTCCACTGGTAGATAAGACCAAAACTATCAGTAAAAAGTAATACTAATCCTATAGCAAGCTTTCTAATAAAATAGAATAAAATATACAGGGTATTATCTTAAAACCAAAACTGAAAACATTACAGAAAATGAATACTATAGGCTAACATCTCAATTAAATATATGTGGGAAAGCCCTTTATATATCTTAGCTAAGAAAACCCAGGAGCATATAAACAAGATAACTGTGACTTAGCCCAGAAATGCAGGATTGAGTTTTTTTGTTTTTTGTTTTTGTTTTTTGAGACAGAGTCTTGCTCTGTTGCCCAGGCTGGAGTACAGTGATGCGATCCCAGCTCACTGCAACCTCCACCTCCTGGGTTCAAGCTATTCTCCTGCCTCAGCCTCCCAAGTAGCTGGGACTACAGGTGTCCGCCACCGTGCCCGGATAATTTTTTGCATTTTAGTAGAGACAGGGTTTCACCGTGTTAGCCAGGATGATATCGATCTCCTGACCTCATGATCTGCCCGCTTTGGCCTCCCAAAGTGCTGGGATTACAGGTGTGAGCCACTGCGCCTGGCCAGGATTGATTTTTGTATTAAAAAATCTATCAACATAATTTACCAAATGAACAGGTTAATGTACTAAAAACAAAGTATTGTCTCAAAAATATAGAAAATAATCTAGCAAAATTCAATACCCAGTTATGGTAAATAGTTAATGAAGGAACTCCCTCAAACTGATAGAGAGCACTTATGAAAAGAAATCTATGACTACCATGATATGTAATGGTATAGGACTGACTGTTTTCCTTTTAAACTTGAAGAAAAGGTAAGGATTAGTGATCTCACGACTCCTAATGAATACAATAAGGCAAGAAGTATAAATAAAGGCAAACAATTAGAAAAGAAAATGATCTTTCTTTTATTTGCAGAGAACATGACACTGTACATAGAAAATCCTAAAGCATCTATAAAAGTTGCTAGAATTAATAACTGAATGTATCAGGACACAAGGTCAAAATATAACAATTAGTTGTATATTTATATATTAGCCATGAAAATTAGAAACTGAAATTAAGAACAATATTATTCACAATCATATTTTAAAAACATATAAAATTATCAGGGATACATTTTTAGAATAAGTTGAATCAGCCAGATCTAATTGATATTTATAGAACATTTCATCCAAGAGCAGCAGAATACACATTATTCTCAAGCTCACATACAACATTCAACAAGATAGACTACATTCTGGACCTAAACTTGGTAACAGAAAAATAGTTGGGATGTCCCAAAATATTTGGAGACGAAACAACATGCTTATAACACATGAATCAAACAAGTAATTTTCAAGACAGTTAAAATACATTTTGAATTAAATGAACATAAAAATATAATTTATCAAAAATGAGATTTTAAGTCTTATGGTATTTCAAACATAGTTTTAAAAAATTTTTAATTTTTATTTTTCAATTTTTATTTTAGGCCTGGGGCACATGTCAGGTTTGTTACATGGGTAAATTGCATTTCACTGGAATTTGGTGTATAAATGATTCCATCATACAAGTAGTGAACATAGTATACAATAGGTTATTTTTTTATCCTCACCCTCCTCCCACCCTCTATCCTCAAGTAGGCCCCAGTGTCTATTGATCCAGTCTTCATGCCTATGTGTACTCAGTGTTTAGCTCCTACTTATAAATAAAGAATGCAGTATCCGTTTTCTCTTCCTGCATTAATTTGCATAGGATAACGGCCTCTAGCGGCACCCACGCTGCTGCAACAAACATAATTTTATTCTTTTTTATGGCTGCATAGCATTCCATGGTGTGTACGAATCACATTTTCTTTCTCAAATCCATCATGAATGGGCACCTAGGTTGATTTCATATCTTTGCTATTGTGAATAGTGCTACAATGTACATACAAAGGGTAGTCCTTTTCCCATTGTGTGTTATTATCAACTTTGTTGAAGATCAGGTGATTATAAGTGTGTCACTTTATTTGTGGGTACTCTATACTGTTCCATTTGTCAATGTTTCTGTTTTTGTACCAGCATCATGCTGTTTTGCTTACCGTAGCCTTGTAGTATAGTTTGAAGTTGGGTAATGTGATGTCTCCAGCTTTGTTCTTTTTGCTTAGGGTTGCTTTGGCTACTTGGCCTTTTTTGGCCAAATAAGAATTTTAGGATAATTTTTTTTGTAATTCTGTGAAAAATAACATTGATATTTTGATAGGGATGGCATTGAATCTGTAAATTGCTTTGGATATTATGGACATTTTAACAATACTGATTCTTCTTATCCATGAATATAGACTGTGTTCCCATTTGTGTTGTTGTCTCTGTTAGGATTTTTGTGTCTATGTTCATCAAGGATATTGGCCTGCAGTTTTCTTTTTCCACCATGTCTCTGACAGGTTTTGGTATCAGAATGATGTTGGCTTCATAGAATAAGTTAGGGAAAAGTTATCCTCCTTGATTTTTGGGAATTATTTCTTTAGGATTGGTAGTAGTACTTATGTGTCTGATGGAATTTGGCTGTGAATCTGTCTGGTCCAGACTTTTCTGGTTAGTAGTTTTTTTGTTCATTTTCTTGTTTTAGTTATTGATTCAATTTCAGAACTTCCTCTTCATTTGCTCAGTATTTCTTCCTGTCTCAATATGGGACGGTTGTTCATTTGCAAGAATTTTTTTATATATACTTTAAGTTCTGGGGTACATGTGCACAACACAGGTTTGTTACATATGTATACATGTGTCATGTTGGTGTGCTGTACCCATTAACTCGTCATTTACATTAGGTATATCTCCTAATACTATCCCTCCCCACTTCCCCCACACCCCGACAAGCCCTGGTGTGGGATGTTCCCCTTCCTGTGTCCAAGTGTTCTCATTGTTCAATTCCTACCTATGAGTGAGAACACGCAGTGTTTGGTTTTTTGTCTTTGCGATAGTTTGCTGAGAATGGTGGTTTCCAGCTTCACCCATGTCCCTACAAAGGACATGAACTCAGCCTTTTTTATGACTGCATAATATTCCATGGTGTATATGTGCCAGATTTTCTCAATCCAGTCTGTCACTGATGGACATTTGGGTTGGTTCCAAGTCTTTGCTATTGTGAATAGTGCCACGATAAACATACGTGTGCATGTGTCTTTATAGTAGCATGATTTATAATCCTTTGGGTATATACCCAGTAAAGGGATGGCGGGGTCAAATGGTATTTCTAGTTCTAGATTGTGGAGGAATCGTCACACTATCTTCCACAATAGTTAAACTAGTTTACAGTCCCACCAACAGTGTAAAAGTGTTCCTATTTCTCCACATCCTCTCCAGCACCTGTTGTTTCCTAACTTTTTAATGATCACCATTCTAACTGGTATGAGATGGTATCTCATTGTGGTTTTGATTTGCATTTCTCTGATGGCCAGTGATGATGAGCATTTTTCATGTGTCTGTTGGCTGCATAAATGTCTTCTTTTGAGAAGTGTCTGTTCATACCCTTCAACCACTTTTTGATGGGGTTGTTTTTTTCTTGTAAATTTGTTTGAGTTCTTTGTAGATTCTGGATATTAGCCTTTTGTCAGATGAGTAGATTGCAAAAATTTTCTCCCATTCTGTAGGTTGCCTGTTCACTCTGATGGTAGTTTCT
>NW_012114821.1:19216911-19229947 GCF_000951035.1 Colobus angolensis palliatus | reverse complement strand
TCTTTTTTGGTTCCATATGAACTTTAAAGTAGTTTTTTCCAATTCAGTGAAGAAAGTCCTTGATAGCTTAATGGGGATGGCATTAAATCTATAAATTACCTTGGGCAGTATGGCCATTTTCATGATATTGATTCTTCCTATCCATAAGCATGGAATGTTTTTCCATTTGTTTATGTCCTCTTTTATTTTGTTGAGCAGTGGTTTGTAGTTCTCCTTGAAGAGGTCCTTCACATCCCTTGTAAGCAGTTTTAAATGTCCCCATCTGACAGCTTTGAAGAGAGTAGTGGTTCTCCCAACACGGAGTTTGAGATCTGAACACGGACAGACTGCCTCCTCAAGTGGGTCCCTGACTCCTGAGTAGCCTAACTGGGAGGCACCCCCCAGTAGGAGCTGACTGACACCTCACACAGCCGGGTACTCCTCTGACATGAAGTTTCCAGAGGAATGATCAGGCAGCAACATTTGTGGTTCAGCAATATTCACTGTTCTGCAGCCTCTGCTGCTGATACCCAGGTAAACAGGGTCTGAGGTGGACCTCCAGCAAACTCCAGCAGACCTGCAGCTGAGGGTCCTGACTCTTAGAAGGAAAGCTAACGAACAGAAAGGACATCCACATCAAAACTCCATCTGTACATCACCGTCATCAAAGACCAAAGGTAGATAAATCCACAAAGATGGGGAAAATACAAAGCAGAAAAGCTGCAAATTCTAAAAATCAGAGCACCTCTCCCCCTCCAAGGGAATGCAGCTCCTTGCCAGCAATGGAACAAAGCTGGAGGAGAATGACTTTGATGAGTTGAGAGAAGGCGGCTTCAGATGATCAAACTTCTCTGAGTTAAAGGAGGAAGTTTGAACCCATCGCAAAGAAGCTAAAAACCTTGAAAAAAGATTAGACAAATGGCTAACTAGAAAAACTAGTGCAGAGAAGTCCTTAAATGACCTGATGGAGCTGAAAACCATGGCATAAAAACTACGTGACAAATGCACAAGCTTCAGTAACTGATTCAATCAACTAGAAGAAAGTGTATCGGTGACCGATGATTAAATGAATGAAATGAAGCGAGAAGAGAAGTTTAGAGAAAAAGAGTAAAGAAAAAAAGAAAAAAAAAATGAACAAAGCTTCCAAGAAATATAGGACTACATGAAAAGACCAAATCTACATCTGATTGATGTACCTGAAAGTGATGGGGAGAATGGAATCAAGTTGGAAAACTCTGCAGGATATTATCCAGGAGAACTTCCCCAACCTAGCAAGGCAGGCCAGCATTCAAATTCAGGAAATACAGAGAATGCCACAGAGATACTCCTCGAGAAGAGCAACTCCAAGACACATAATCATCAGATTCACCAAAGTTGAAATGAAGGAAAACATGTTAAGGGCAGCCAGAGAAAAAGGTTGGGTTACCCACAAAGGGGAGCCTGTCAGACTAACAGTGGATCTCTCTGCAGAAACTCTACAAGCCAGAAGAGAGTGGGGGACAATATTTAACATTCTTAAAGAAAAGAATTTTTAACCCAGAATTTCATATCCATTTGCAAGAATTTATCCATTTCTTTTAGACTTTCTATTTTGTATGTATAGAGGTGTTTATAATAGTCTTTGAGGGTTTTTGTATTTCTGTGGGTCAGTGATGTCACCTTTGTCATTTCTGATTGTGTTTATTTGGATCTTCTCACTTTTTCCTTTACTAATCCAGATAGCAGTCTATCAGTGTTATTTATTCTTTCAAAAAAGAAACATTTAGTTTTGTTCATCTTTTGTATTGATTTTAGCATTTCAGTTTTGTTCAGTTCAGCTCCAACTTTGGTTATTTCTTTTCTTCTGCAAGCTTTGAAGTTGATTTGCTCTTGTTTTTCTAGGTCTTCTAAGTGTAATGCAAGGTTGTTAATTTGAGATCTTTCTAACTCCTTGATGTGAGCATTTAGCACTATAAACCTTCCTCTTAACATTGCTTTAGCTGTGTCCCAGAGATTCTGGTATATTGTATCTTTGTTTTCATTAGTTTCCAAGAATTTTTAAATTTGTACTTTAATTTCATTATTTACCCAAAAGTAATTCAGGAGCATGTTATGTTCCATGTAAATGTATAATTTTTGAAAATATTCTTAGTATTGATTTCTATTTTTATTGTGCTGTGGCCCAAGAGTGTGGTTTGTATGATTTCAATTTTCATTTAATTTGTTGAGGATTGTTTGATGGCCAAGGATGTGATTGATCTTAGAGAATATGCTGTGTGCAGATGAGAGGAATGTGTATTCTGTTGTTCTTGGGTGGAGTATTTTGTAGATGTCTGTTAGGTCCATGTGTTTAAGCACCGAGTTCAAGTCCTGAATATCTGTTAGTTTCCCGCTTTGATGGTATGTTTTAAACTGTCACTGGGGTGTTGAAGTCTCCCACTATTATCATGTGGTTTTCTAAGTCTCTTCATAGTTTCTAGGAATTTGCCTTATGAATCTGGGTTTTTCAGGATTGGGTTCATATATATTTAGGATAGTTAAGTCTTTTTGTTGAATTGAACCCTTCATCATTATGTAATATCCTTCTTTGCCCATTTTGATTGTTGTTGGGTTAAAGCATGCTTTGTCTAAAATAATAATAGCAACCCCTGCTCTTTTTTATTTTCCATTTGTTTGATAGACTTTTCTCCATCCCTTTACTTTGAGCCTATGGGTTTTATTGCACGTAAGACAGGTCTCTTGAAGACAGCAGGCGGTTGGGTCTAGTTTCTTAACCCAACTTGCCACTCTGTGTCTTTTAAGTGTGGGCATTTAGCCCATTCACATTCAAAGTTAATATTGATTTATAAGAGTTTGATCCTGTCATTGTGTTGTTAGATAGTTGTTATATAAACTTGATTGTATAATTGCTTTACAGTTTTAGCGGGCTATGTATTTGTGTTTTTGTGGTGGCAGGTACTGATTTTTAATTTCCATGTTTAGCATTCCCTTAAGGACCTCTATGGATGGGTGCACACTAGTTGGGGGAGGCTCTGGGTAGGTGTGCACTGGCGAGGGTCTGTGTGCAAAAGTGCTCAAAAATAGTTAGGCTGGCTCTGCCACAGAAAGAGCTACAGTGGGGGCTGCTGGCAAACTGAGACTGCACTGCAAGTAGATGTGGTCAAGCAGGGACCTTGAGAGAGGCTGGCAGACAGGGGGCACTAAAATCAGACTTGCCCTGTCCCACAGGCGAAACAGCCCTGCTCTGGTCTGGCAGGCAACAAAGGCTAGAGCTGCCTAGAGGAGTATGGTGAGCCTTTGAGGAGGGGTGACCCAGGCCATGCTCCACTGCTGCTATTCCTATTCCAAACCCTCTGGGCTTTGCACAGGCTGGAGTTCTCTCTCTGCCAACTTTCCAGGCAATTCTCCCTGGCAGTTCACATGTCTGTGGGGATTATGGGGTTTCCCAAAACTAGGATCCCAGAGGTTCATGGTAAAAAGTGGGCCACTCTATACCTAGAAGCTACTTAGGGCCAGGAACAAGTCCTAGTGTTCAGAAATCCTGTGCAAGGATCCCAGCTTCCTCCCCTTGCATCCCGGGGTCTTCATCCTTGGTCTTTCCACTCTAAACGCTTTTTTTCCCCAAAGATCTTTTTGGAGAGTGTCAGTCTACTTGATGGTTGGATCTCTTTCTATGGGAGAAGCTCTTCCCAGTTTCATCTAGTTGGCTATTTTGGCTCAAGTCCAAATGTAGTTTGAACAAAATGAACCTAAATAATATATATGTAAAAATTGTGGGATGCAATGAAAACAGAGCTTGGAAGGAACTTTCAAGCATTGAATGCATACATTAGGAAAGAAAAAATATCTAAAACTCTAAAAAATAATCTCAACTTCCAATTCAGGGAGATAAAGAAAGAAGAACAATATAAACCTATATGAAACAGAAGAAAAATATTAGAACAGAATGCAATAATTCAAAACATTAGACCAGGCAATATTAGGTGATATCAACAAAAGCAAAATATGATTATTTGAAATATTAATAAAATTGATAAACTGCTAACCAGCCTAACCAAGAAAAAGAGAGAGGATACAAATTACTAATATCAAACATTAAAGAGGGATCATCACTACTGATCCAATAAACATTGAAAGGATCATAAAGGAACAATCCATGCTCACACATTTGATAACTTAGATGAAAGGACGAATACCTTGAAAGACACAATCATCCAGTACCTACTCAAAGGGAAATCAATAATTTATATCAGCCATATGTACCAAAGAAATTGATTCCATAATTAATAACCTTCCAAAAAATCACCATAGTAACACAATTTCACTGATAAATTCTACAAAACATTTAAAGGAAGAAATTATACCATTTTTCTACACTCTTTTCTAGAGAATAGAAACAAAGGGAATACTTTCTATCTTATTCTATTAGGCCACTGTTATCCTAGTACTATATTAAAAGCAGAAAAAGAAAACTATAGGCCAATATTTTCCATAAATATAGATGCAAAAGTCTTCAACAAAAATAATAGCAAATCAATCCAACAATGTATAAAAGAAATCATACAGCATAATCAAATGGGATTTATTCCAGTTATGCAAGGGTCATACCTGAAATCAATTTTCAAAGGTTTAACGTTTGAAAATCAGTTAATGCAATGTATGACATCAACAGGCTAAAAAAGTCACATGACCATATCAATAGGCACAGAAAAAGCATTTGATTAAAGCTAACACCTAATCATGATTAAAACAAAACAAACAAAACATAAAAAGCTTTTTGCAAACTAGAAATAGAGGAAAACTTTTTCACTTGATAAAGAATATCTACAAAAAGTTTACAGCTATTGTTATACTTAATGATGGTAAATTATATGCTTTCCTTCTACAATCAGGAACAAATCATGGATATCCTCTTTTAACACTCCTATTCAAGAAAGTACTGGAAGTCCTACTACTACAGTAAGACAAGAAAAGGAAATACAAGACATGCAAATTGAAATGGAAGGAATAAATCTGTCTTTGTAGATTGCAGAAATGTCTAAGTAGAAAATTCCAAAGAATCTACAAAAATTGTCTTTAAAAATCCTGAAACTAATACGTGATTACAGGAGTGTCACAGGATAGAAGGTTAAGATAAAAAGTCAGTTACTTTATATTTACCTACAGTGAACAACTGGAGCTTGAAATTTAAAACACAGCACCATTCAGATTAGCACCCTCTAAAATATAATGTTAATTATAAATCTGAAAAAATGTGTACAAGATCTATATGAGAAAATCTACAAAACTCTAAAGAAAAATATTAAACATCTAAATAAATGGAAAGACATTCTATGTCCATGAAAAGAAAGACCCATTATTATTAAGATTTAGTTCTTCCCAATTTGACTCAGTGCATTGCCAATTGTATTAGTCCATATTCATACTGCTATAAAGAAGTACTTGAGACTGAGTAACTTATAATGGAAAGAGATTTAACTGACACACAGTTCATCATGGCTGTGGAGACCTCAGTAAACTTACAATCGTGGTGGAAGGCAAAGGGGAAGCAAGGCACCTTTTTCACAAGGCAGCAGGAAGGAGAAGTGCTGAGTAAAGAGGGAAGAGCCCCTTACAAAACCATCAGATCTCATAACTCACTCGCTGTCATAAGAATAGCATGGGGGAAACCACACTCATGATTTAATTACCTCCACCTAGTCTCTCCCTTGACATGTGAAGATTATGGGGATTACAATTCAAGATGAGATTTTGGTGGGGAGACAAAGCCTAACCGTATCATTCTTCCCTTAGCCCCTCCCATATCTCATGTCCCTTTCACATTTCAAAATCAACCATGCCTTCCCAAAAGTCCCCCAAAGTCTGAATTCATTCCAGCATTAACTCAAAAGTTCAAGTCCAAAGTCTCATCTGAAACAAGGAAGTCCCTTCTGCCTATGAGCCTGTAAAATCCAAAGTAAGTTAGTTATTTCCAAGATACAATGGGGGTACAGGCATTGGGTAAATGCACAAGTTCCAAATGAAAGAAATTGGCCAAAACAAAGGGGGTACAGGACCCATGCAAGTCCAAAATCCATCGGGGCAATGAAACCTTAACACTATGAAATGATCTCCCATGACTCCATGGCTCACACCCACATCACCCTGATGCAAAAGGTAGGCTCCCAAAGCCTTGGACAGCTACATCCCTGTGGCTTTGCAGGGTACAGTCTCCCTACTGTCTGCTTTCAAGGACTGGCATGGAGAGTCTACAGCTTTTCCAGGTGCACAGTGTAGGCGGTCAGTGGATCTAGTATTCTGGGGTCTGGAAGACACTGGCCCTCTTCTCACAGCTCCACTAGGCAGTGGCTCAGTGGGCACTCTGTGTGGGGGCCCCAACTCCACTTTCCCCTTATGCACTGCCCAGGCACATGTTCTCCATGAGGGCTCCACCCCTGTAGCAAACTTCTGTATGGAAATCCAGGCATTTCCATACATCCTCTGAAATCTAGGTGGAGGTTCCCAAACCTCAGTGATTGACTTCTGTGTACCCCCAGGCCCAACACTATGTATAAACTGCCACAGCCTGGGGCTTGCACCCTCTGAAGCAACAGCTTGAGCTGTACATTAGCCCCTCTAGCCACAGCTGAGATGCAGGGCACCAAATCCTGAGACTGTACAAACCAGCAAGGCCCTGGGCCTGGCCCAAGAAACCATTTATTCCTCCTAGGCCTCCGGGCTTGTGCTAGGAGAGACTACCATGAAGACCTCTGACATGTCCTGGAGACATTTTCCCCATCGTCTCGGTGATTCACATTTTGCTCCTCATTACTTCTGCAAATTTCTGCAGCCAGCTTGAATTTCTCCCCAGAAAAATGGGTTTTTCTTTTCTATCATTCCATCATCAGGCTGCAAATTTTCCAAACTTTTATGCTCTACTTCCCTTGTAAACATAAATTTCAATTCTAAGTTATTTCTCTCAAGTTCAAAGTTCCACAGATCTCTAGAGCAGGGACAAAATGCTGCATCTCTTTGCTAAAGCATAGCAAGATCAAAACCATTCAACGAGTCTCTAGGAAGTTCTGAACTTTCCCACATCTTCCTATCTTCTTGTGAGTCCTCCAAATTGTTCCAACTTCTGCCTGTTACCCAGTTCCAAAGTTGCTTCCACATTTTTGGGTATATTTATAGCAGTGCCCCACTCCCAGTACCAACTTACTGTATTAGTTCATTTTCATATTTCTGTAGAGAACTGCCTGAGACTGGGTAATTTATAAAGAAAAGAGGTTGGGTAATTTATAAAGAAAAGAGGTTGAATTGACTGACAGTCCAGCTTGGCTGGGGAGGCCTCAGAAAATTTACAATCATGGTGGAAGGAGAAGAGGAAGCAAGGCACCATCTTTACAAGGTGGCAGGAAGAAGTGTGGAGCAAAGGGGGAAGAGCCCCTTACAAAACCATCAGATCTCTTGAGAGTTCACCCACTTTCACAGAAACTGCACAGGGGAAACCTCCCACATGATCCAGTTACCTCCACCTAGTCTCTCTCTTGACCCATGGGGATTACAATTCAAGATGAGATTTGGGTGGGGATATAAAGCCTAAGCATATTACCAATCAAAGTTCCAGCAAGATTTTTTTTTTTTTTTTGGTATAGAAAAACCAATTCTGAAGTTCATATGGAAGGGTTAAAGACCCCAAATGTCCAACAGAATATTGAAGAAGAAAAACAATATTGAAGCACTGACACTCTCTGACTTCAAGATGTACTATAAAGCTACAGTAATCAGTATAGTGTCATGTTGACAAAAGAACAGACAAATTGATTAAAGTAACAAATTAAAGAGCACAGAAACAGAGCCACACAAATATAGTCAACTGATTATTGACAAAGGAGCAAAGGCAATTCAATGGAAAAGCAACAGTACTTTCAATAAATAGTGCTAGAAAAATTGAATATCCACATGCAAAAAAAAAAAAAAAAACGAACAGGAATCTAGACACTGATCTTACATCTTTCACAAAAATTTACTCAAAATGGATTATAAGCCTAAATGTAAAAGGCAAAAATATGAAACTTCTAAAAGACAACATAGAAAAAAATCTAGGTCATTTTGGGTTTGGCAATGAACTTTTAATATAACATTAAAATATAATCTATGATAAATGAAATTTAACAAAATTAAAAACCAAAAGAATGAAAAGACAAGTCACTTCACTAACTGGGAGAAAATATTTGTAGAACACATATCTTGTAAAGGACTTGTAGCTGTAATATACCTAAAAGCTCTTAAATTCAACAATAAGAAAACAAGCATATTAAAGAACAGGCCAAATATGTGACGAGTCATCTCACCAAGTATGGCAAATAAGCATATAAAAAGATACCGAACACCATCAGTTACTACGGAATTACAAATTAAAACCACTCATTGGTATCTCAATGTGCACTTACTAGAATGGCTAAAATCCCACAAGTTGATAATACCAAATGCTGGTGAGAGTGTGGAGCAACAGAAACCCTAACTCACTGCTACTAAGAATTCAAAATGGTACAGCCACTTTGCAGGGAAATTTGGCAGTTTCTTACAAAGCTAAACACAATCTTACAATACAATCCTGCAATCTTACTTATAGGTAATACCCAAACAAGTTCAAAATGTGTTCCCACACAAAAATCTGCACTCTGAATTTGTAGCAGCTTTATTCATATGCCATCAACCAGAAGCCACCAAGAGGTCCTTCAAAAGGTAAATGGGTAAATAAATTGTGATACAGCTCTGAATGGAATGTTATTCAACAATAAAAATAAATGAGCTTTTAAACCACAAAAGACATGGCTAAACCTAAAATGCATATTTTTCAGTGAAAGAAGTCAGTCTGAAAAGGGTACATCCTATACATTTTCAACTATATGACATTGTGGAACAGGCAAAACTCTACAGACATTAAAAGGTCAGTCGTTGTCAGGGATTTGGGGGAGGGGAAGAAGGCTAAGTAGGTGGAGTACAGGAGAATTCTAGGGCAATGAAACTGTTCTGTATGACACTGATGTAGTGGATATATGGCATTACCCTTTTGTCAAAACCCATAGAACTGTATAACACAAACAGTAGCCTTAATGTAAACTATGGTCTTTAATTAATAACAATGTACCAATAGTGATTCATCAAAAAGGGAAAACAGGGAGTTGAAAAGGGCTGTATGGGAGATTTTTGTATTATCTGCTCTATTTTCTGTAAACCTTAAACACTTCTAAAACGCAAAATTCACTAATTAAAAAGCACTAATATTCACAACGATATCATAAAATACAAAATTACTGGCAATAAATGAAATGAAACATATGCAAAAACTGTTTGCTGAAAACTACAAAACATTGTTGAAATTAAAGACCTCAATAATGGTGACATATAAGCTATTAATGAAATTAACACAAGAGGTATCATATACCTGAATATGAAGGTAGGACCCATAAAGCATCTAGGAGAAAATATAGGAGATCACCTTTTGATCTTTTTGGGAATAAGCAAGGATTTCTTAGACAAGATGTAAAAATAATTAACCATATAAGAAAAAGATTATAAAAGGGACTTCATTAAAATTAAAATTTTCTGTTAATCAAATTTTTGGGAATAAGCAAGGATTTCTTAGACAAGATGTAAAAATAATTAACCATATAAGAAAAAGATTATAAAAGGGACTTCATTAAAATTAAAATTTTCTGTTAATCAAAAGACATTATTACAGAAATGTATAAGGAAGTCACAGACTGGGAAGAAATACTCATTATACATGTATACAACAAAGGGATTCTGTCTAGAATATATATGCAAAATACTACAATTCAATTATCAAAAGACAAACAACTCAATAGAAAATGGTCAAAAGACTACAACAGACACTAGGGGAAGAGGTGTAGACCAGATGAGTTACGATGCAACTTTCTGGCAGAATGGGAATGTTCTATACCTTGATTTAACTAGTGATTAAGGCAATTGTCAAAACTATTGAAAAATACACTTAAAATCTGTGTCCTTAATTGTATATAAATCATACCTATTTTTAAAAGTATCTAGGAGAAACAATTATAATGTTTCCAAATGAAATGAAATAATGACTGAAATAGATGCTACAAGAAGAGGAATTAGTTCTTTGCTATCTTATCATAGGAAAATTTGCACTAGTCAGGGAAATTGGGGAAAGCCTCCCTGAGATTGTGATGCTTGACTCAATATCTAAAAGTTGAATATAAATTAATTGAGGAAGGGGCTAGAGAAGCATTGCAGGAGGAGGAGCAGCATTTTTGAAAAAAGGTATGGTGAGTTTGGAGAGGACAAAACTAGGAAAAAGATAAATCAAAATTAGGGCAGAGAGACTAAGAGCCACACAGTGAAGAGCCTTGTAGAATCATTAAGGAATTTTCACTTAACACTAATGACAACTGGGGGCCTTTCAAGTCCTTTTATCAGGACCGTGATGTGATCAATTTGCCTTTGGAAGAAATCGTTCTGGCAACAGTGTGGACAATAAAGAGGCAGTCAGGGTATACATGAGGGTAGACCAGTTAGAAGGCTTGATCAAAACCATGTTAAATTGACCAGTTATTGGATGACGATGGTAGAGTCCAAAAGATATGAGAAATGCATCAGAACTTGATTTCTTTGTTTGCTTTTAAGTGAGAGAGGAGTAAAGGTCAAGATCATATTGAGTATTACACCTGTGTTTTCGTCTCGTTCAATCAGATGGATCGTGATGCTATTGTCTAAAACAGATCATTGGGGAGGAATTAGATTGAATAGGAATGTGGAGGAGGGTGGTAAAGGAAGATGATATGTTTCCCTTTGGGCACTGTATGCAAAATATCTTGTAAGAGGAGTACCCCAGGTTCTGGGCACTGAAATAAATTAGGACTACAAGTAGTTTGTTAGGGGGACATAAAGAGAAGACAGGCAAGACTATTTAAGGAGAGCCTCAGCCTAACGTTTGGGTCTGAAACAGCCTCTGCCAACCCACTGGGGAGCTTCAGATACTGGGTAGAAATATCCAGGACCGAGTGCTCTTCCCATGTTCAGTGCTTGGCTGGAAACTGCCCCCAAGATTCTGACCTTGGCTTGAAAAATGGGGTAGACCCTAAAGGTGTTAACAGCAAGAGGCTGTTGTTAAGTTTAGTCTAAAGTCGCCTCCTTATATAGTTTAATTTTGGCTTAAGGGTTTCTCCATATATCATGAACTATAACCTAACTGGATATATAAACAGACATTAACCTACTCCTGTACCAATCACAGAGTTGCAGCCAATCACAGGTCATCAACTGTTCAAACTGTGTTTAAATAAGGCAAAGGCAAAGCTATAACCAATCCAGCGTTTTTGTACCTTTTTCTGGATATCACTTTCCTTTTTCTTTCTGCAAGTATTATTTGACTATGTGGTAGCCCCCAGGAGTTGTTCTAAACCTGTTGTGGTTGTGAGGGCTGCCAGATCATTCTTTGTTCAATTAAACACTGTTAAATTTAATTCATCTAAAGTTTTTTCTTTTAGTGCTGTGACATAACTGCACTCCTTGCAGCCAACTAGCAAGGACTTTCTTGGATGGAGATTTAATCACGCCCCTTCATAGCTACCTCAAGTATTTTGGAGGTGTCCAAGAACTGACCATCAGAATAAGGAATATACTTGAAAATTTCATCTGAATTTCCTTATTCAGAACCCTATTCTTCTAATTTATAATTTCTTTTACATCCCAAGCACATATCTGCAAGGCCATATGGAGATTTTTGTCAACAAACATTTATCTTGGGAAATATTGGATTCTCTATCCTGAAAATAATTATCAGAAGAGCAATCTTTGGCTGGCTACCTCAATGGCTAATCATCTCACCAGTATTGTTAGTATTATCCACACATTTGCTAGTCTTCTAATTATTTGTTAAACAAATTGTTTAAACAAGTGCAATTTGGAACCAGCCCTGAGGAATATTCATTTCAGTTTTATGTGCAAATAGGTATTTTTCATGTAATTTATTTTGTTTTGAATTTCACATTTCCTTATCCAGAAACAGAGTATGGTCTTTTCGATAACTACATTGCAATTTAATGCTTTATCCTTATAATAATCTTCAAAACATCAATCTATTATGTTTCTCTTATACTTTCCATTCATAAAGCCTTTATTTGTCATAATTGTGGCAAAGATGGAATCAGATGGACCCTAATTTTTAAGCTCCCTCATTCTCTCCTACCTTTACTTCATTTATCTTTGAAGCACTATTTGTTGGCTTTTAAATATAATTACTTTTTCTAAAATGCATATGGATCACAACAAACCAGCTGTACATAAAACTCTTTTCTACTATAACTAAATATCACACATGGGCTACAGAAAAGGTAGGCAGAAATAATAATGGCTGAAGCCTAGGGAAGACAAAAAGCTTCTATACTTTTGTTGGCTTAGGATGAGGGACTCTGTTTATCACTTCATAAGATTATTTAGGAGCTTAAGAATATATGTCCAGTCAGATCCAACTGATTTTATTAAGAATAGTATTGAGGACAGAGAGGTCAAAATAAGCAGGTCAGAGGTAAAGTCGAACCACTTGACTTCAGGATGAAAGGACCCTTCTAAACAAGCTCTTATTTCTTCTATCCATGTTCATGCTAGAACTAAAAGATATGAGAAGCAATGTGTGCCTGAAGAATTTCTTTGTCTGACAGTGCTTTGAAAATGTGATATTTGCTTTGGGCCCCGTTTGCTTTCTGCCTGCAGAGCAGAAAGAATTGTGTATTCATCCTCAATAGGCAATACTACGATAACCAAGAAACTATTGATGCTAGTGTTCATTTATTTGCCATACTATTAAATCCCCACCTTCCATGCCTAGTCTTGGCCCTGTCCATATTTCTGGATTTGAATCTTTAGTTCTATATGCTGAAAACTCCAAGATCAAAAAGTCATGTGTTAGTTCTCTTTCTCAATCTTGGTGGGAGTGTATATTGAAAAAAGTTGATCAAAAGAATAATTTCCCATTATATTGTAAAGTTGAAAATTATCCTACTCTATGATCCAGAAATTTCAATTCAAGGAATAGAGCACAGAGAAA
>NW_012114821.1:19203880-19216656 GCF_000951035.1 Colobus angolensis palliatus | reverse complement strand
CCACACCCAGCTATTTTTGTATTTTCAGTAGAGACAGGATTTCCCCATGTTAGTCAGGCTGGTCTCGAACTCCTGACCTCAGGTGATCCGCCCACCACAGCCTCCCAAGAAAACTCTTTCGTATGTTCACCAGGAGAATTTCCAGAAATGTTTGCAATATAAAATATTATACCATAGTGAGTACGAATGAACCACAGCTACATAAACCAACATACTTGAATTTTAGAAACAGAAAAGCCAAGACTACATTAACAGTTGATTTCAAGAATCAACCATGTACTCAGAAGACTACATTAAGAATGATACTGTTTTAATGCACAAAATAGACAAAAATAAACTTAGGAATACTTATATCATCAAAAAAAATTTTTAAAAATAAAAAGAATTAAATGCAAATTTCAGGATAATGGTCACCTCTTATGGGTAGGACAAGATTGGAATAAAAGAATATGAATTGCACGTCGATTTAATGGTATTGGTAATTTTATGCTAGAATCATGAGTGTTCATTTTATTGTTATGCTTTGTAACTCACGTATGCATTAAATAGATACGTAGTCTACTCAAATGATTTTGTGATCCACTATCAGGTCATGAACTAGAGAAAAAAATCATTCTTCTAGATTTTATCAGATTTGCTTGCTGTTAACAAATATTATTTAAGAAAAGGAATTCATTGTCTAATATGTTGAAGAAACTGCAAGTTAAACAAGTTCATTTATTATGGGGCATTCTTTCTTCTTAAATGCTCATATATGTTAATATGCAATGTGACTATCCAACTAAGGGCTCTGGTATTCAGTTTGCCAAACTTAACTGATAATGGAGCAACTTGTGGGACTAGTGCAGTATAGAATGCACTCAAGAAATATTTCCTTAGGGGCATAGCTCCATTTTCACTCTCTTTCCATTTCTCTACATCGCAACTTCTTTGTTTCACTTGTGATTTCCCCAAACACAATAGTAATCATTAGGATGCATAAAGTGCAGTGCTACAAATAGACTTAATTGAAAATGGTGAAACTACTAGAAATGTTAAGAAACTTCCCATCTTCACAAAAACATCTAGTGGCACTCCTAATCTCCTCCTATTGAACCTGATTTGCCTGTGTTAAAAAAGAAAGAATTTCCAAATGCTTTACTCAAGTTGGTTGTTTATCTATTCAACTTATTTTTACAATAGCTATCATTTTCTGCCATTTAGTGAAAATCTGTAAGCACTCATTGGTTTTAATAAAATGGACTTTTGTCTCAGAATTACTTATATTGTAATTTATATGGGATAATGCACTCTAAATTCCAGACAATTGACTTACAAATAACTTACAAATGTATTCTGGAGAGATTCATCAATAAATCTGGTTCTGATTAATACTCTTGAATCTTAATAGGTCAAGACATTACCAATAATTAAACTCCTTTATGAGTATTTTCTTCTCAAGAAGAGTGGAGCAATCTGAACTCTACAGTCTTAGGCCAGCTAGCACAGCTGGAAAAGAACTTACGTGAGAATACTTCTTCATGACAAGGAACTCAAAAGTAGGTGAGAGGATATCAAAGATAATTTGCTTATTTCTATTTATTTATTTAACTGTTTGCCTATTTTATTTTCAGTGAGAAAATATCCTGCCTCAAATATAACACAATATTAATCTCATCTTAATTTCTGTTCTATAGATGGGAAAAATTGTTTACCAATTGAATTTTCATGGGTAGTCAGTTTAGGATCAATCATTTAAATTTTCTAAGTGTCTGCATATCTTTTCACGTAAGTTCTGACTCAGAACCTTGGCTTTCTGGGCGACTGGTATTTGTTTCTCCCAACTCAGCGGAATGCAGGAGCTGGCATGCAGTAGGCCCTAAGAGTTGATTGTATGCATATTATCCCAAGTCTGTTTGAAATCAACTCTGTTGGGGGTATTTACACTAGAAGAACGGTAAAATGCTACAAATTGCCTTTTGGTAATCAGTTTACCAGGACACAGCTTCCTGACATAGACAGCCTTTCTGGATACCCACACTCAAAGGGTCCCAACCTTTTGTCCAGCATCCAAGAATGAGGATGTACTGACAGCTAAAGAGTGAGCAAGGCGGAGAGTGATGGAACAGTTTTCCATGCAGGGGGTATGCAGGGGTGGTCCCCCTACCTGAAGACGGGAAAGTCTCCCCAGTGTGACTGAGTCTGGGTCTTTTATGGGCTCAGAATAGAGGATAGTCAGGCCATATTGAAAATGGCAACATTCTATTGGTTGAAAGGCATTATTCAGAAAGAATCAATCAGGAAAGAGTGGGTAAACAAGAACAGAAGTTCTCACTCTGGGTTGTGGGTTCATCCGGGATGAGCAGTACAGACTTTCAGCCTTCAGGCTGTTTTCTGGCTTGAAGGTGTGGTTTCACCACAGTGGCATCCCTATCTGTCTAGGTATTTGCCTGTCTCCTACCACTATCAGTTCCTCGCTCTGAAGAGGTATGTCTCTAACTGCTATTAGAATAGGGACAAAGATGGATCTTCACTGCTTCCTGCTGGCAGGAGTGCTGTTTTGGGAAAGCAGCCCACAGATCTCTTCAGAGGCCTATCTAACAGTTCCCAGTAAAAGTGAGCCATCCTCTGAGGCTTCAGTTTCATGACCACTTGGAGTTTGATGGTCTGAAGGCACAAAATAGACAAACTGGGTTATCAGAAGACATGTATCAAAACTAAACAAGGGGGTTTTGGACAGTTTAAAAATCCTGAGGCTGCTGACATGCCCAGATAACTAGTGGCTAGTGGCTATAGTTATGCCTGCTAAGATTTTGGTACATGGGGCTTGTCTTTGGTTAGTTCCCTTGGTTTTATTTTCCCACATAAAGAAACCTTTGGGTTATGGGCACCCTATTTACTCCTGTCACCTGGGAGGATTTGCAGGATAATTGCACAGAACTAGAATATTGATCCAGATTTTCCATTACCCATCCCTTTTGTTTCTTCTGAGCTTCAGCCAGAGATCACTGGTTGGTTCACAGGAATAAGCAGGGATGGTCCAAAATGTAGGCAAAAACTTACAAACAACTAATGAGATTAGAATGTAATGCCAAGAGTATGATAAGTTTTGAGGCAATTTTCTCTCTCCTCATTTTTGTTAAAGAAACAAATCATAATAGGACTGAGTTGTTTGCAAAATGAAATTTAGTATAACACTTAGTCTGATTATTTGCATAAAGTACAGCAAGAATAATTATTTTTCACATAGGCTTTTAAAATTGCCTTTGATGGAACTCTGTTCCACAAGGACTCTCAGATAAGGCCTTTTAAAATGGGCCTAGCCATGGGTTCGAACCCTCAAATGCCTTGGGCAAATTCCTCTCTGCTGAGTTCCCAAGATAATATGTGGCTCCTGGGACTATTAGAAAGTTATATTATTTACACACCACAGGTTGGAAACCCTGTACAGGGACTGTGTAGACAAGGTATGAGGCCAGTTTTCCCAGGGGGCTTTTATTGGCTCTGCATGTCAAGCTTTATTCCTTAAAGTGAAGCATACCTTTCCAGTCAAAGCTTTGGTAAAACAACCAGTTTCTCCCACTGTGCTCTTTTGCAGAAGAAAAGTTACACTGATGCAAATAACTATAGTGCCATAAGTTAAGGATACTCACAAATAGTTTCCAAATTCTAGAGAAACCAGGCAGAGAGAAACAAACATGCTCCAAATTTGGTTCACAGGAGTATACCTTACTAATTGTTAAAAGCTGCAGATAGTTCAAAAGAAAAGTCACCTTGACGCTGAGAAACAAAATAAGGATCAGCAACATCTTAAGCAAAAACTTGTAAAAAATTACTTTAGTTTTCCATTAGTTCAGTCCATTCAGTTAACTTTTGTTCTGCTTGACATTCATGAACATTTCAGCTCTTCATGAGTCCTCTATGTTTTTCCTTTATTCCAATGTCACAATCTCCAAAGATATCAGAAACCTCATGTAAGAACAACTGCCAAAGTCCTGTAGCTGATTATGAACCATTTTTTGAAAAGGATCAAAGCAAGACAATTGTTTGTGAATCACAAAATGTAGTTACAGTCAAAAATACAATTAACAAAGAAATTTGGTTATTTCTTTGGTTTACAATAACTTAAAATAATAACCTTAAGTATGACTGATAGCATACACTCAGAGATTCGAATTTTAGAAATCTCATACAACTTTGGAAGATATATTAATATTATTAACATAAATATAACCTGAGGAAGATTAAACCTTATTTTTATTTTGGCAATCCCATGTAACTAAACATGTTAAATAATCCTGTTTACATCTCTTTTGGATGCTCCAGGGATCTGCTGTAGCATCCAAAAGTTAGAGGGCAGAAAAGACAATTTTTGAAACTGGAGTTTGATTTTGGGAAGCCTACCAAACAGGTTAAAGGTTTAAAACACTTGATATCATGAAAGAGAATTTTAGATGACCATAAGTAATTTATTTTAGCAAAAATAATGATTCAAAAATTTTAAAACAAGGGAAAAACCTTTACTCATTAATATGAAAGACTTAGCTTTCCAACCAATCTGTCTTATCTTCTCTTTTGGTAGTTTATTCACAAGGCGAAAAAAATCTTTCATTATCCTTTATTATTACGTGAAAATCTTGCTCAAGGGAAAAAAAGTGAAATTTCACCCTTACATTAGTCTGCTTTTTATGTCAACCCCAATTTTTTAATGAAACTTTCTAGATAATTCTACCTAATCTCAATCAGTGTGACCATGAGATGAGATTCTTGTAAACCTTTTGTAACCATTTACACATTTTTGTGAAAGAGCACATCAGTTCCTTAAGAAAACCTTGTTGCACTTTTATTTCAATGCTCAATTTATGGAAAACCCACATAATATGTTTTTTAACTCTTCTGCAAGCTTAATTTTTACAGACCTCACAAAACTTGTTTAAACCTTCAGCTTTACGTTATCTAATTTAAAGCAATCCTTTAACCCTCTAAACTAGGCAAAATTTACATTTCCATGCCTTCTTATACTATTTTACTAAAAACACATTTTACTTTCCTTACATACCTTGCACGTAAATCTATTTTCAGTAGTATCAATTACATGTTATAATGGTAACTCTTAGCAATTTTTATTTGTAATGTAAAGCATGGTAAGTTATTTTAATTATGTGCTAGGTACAGCTAAGGTCTGACTCTTTCCAGCATAGTTAGAGGCATGGTTAACTCCACCTGTCCCCAGGCCTTACCAAACTACAAAGCAGGCAAGTCAAACAATTTTCAAAAGCCTAAGAAACAATTTATAACCTTAAACCATTTAGAAAACCTAGCATCTGATCTGCATAATTTAGACCACATATTTACATTTTGAAGACATTTGTATATTATTTTGCCAATAATCTTTAAGCCTGTTTTTATTTCTCAGTGATTAAAGTCAGATGAACTGAAAGGCATTACAGCTTTTATTTTCCTTCAAAAAATATTTGACCTAAGCTCTTATTTTCTTTAAGCCAATTAAATAGGGCTTTTTAAATATGAACATCACACACACAACACATATATAACTACACAGGCAAACAGAAGAAGATCCAGTAGTTATAGGATTTTTCACATGCCAATCTCCTAATTGGATTACGGGCCTCCAGGTGGAGCCCTTCAAAACACAGGGCTAGGAAAGCATGCAGTTTCTAGGGCCTAATAAACAGGTGTAGCTGGAAGACAAAAACAGATGTTGAGAGGGATCTATACTCTTTTAATTTCTGGGATTCAGTGAGGAAAACAGAGGGGTTTTTTTCTCTCAAAATGGGGTCTGTGGCACATTCTCTGTTTTTCCCAAGGAGTCTCATGCTCTCAGAAGTTATCTCAGGCCCTTTCATGCATGAAGAGTGGCAAGGCAAAATGGAAAAAAATAATTCAGTCGACTGAGAAGGAAAAAAAACCAAAAAACAAAAACGTTTTTTCAGAAAAACAAGATCCAAGAAAGAAAAACATAAAGGCGTTTTAAATATACTTATAGCTTGGATATCTACTTTTAAATAAGCTGAATTTTAATCATCATACTCTTTAAGAAAAATTCTTTTAAATCTCGTATTACCCGACTTTACCCACACCAAGTAGCCAATATTTCTGGCTTTTGGAGTTTACCAAAAGTAACCTCAGAGGTGAAACCAACAAGCCTCAACTAAGGTTATGACTTAACTGTGAGTGTACCAGGTTTTTTCAAAGAGGTGGTAAGTAGTTTTTACAAAATTTAGAATCATTAAACGTAGCTCAGAGAAAGGAAGATTTAAGAAAGGAAGCTAGAAGTTGTTCACAGAGGGGAAGAGAATCAGCAAATGGTAAAAGTCACACAGATATTAACCAGAAAGTACTCAGAAAGAGGATATAAAAAGTGATCTTTATCATTAATTCTACTGGTTTGCACAGGGAGAGAGAGGCCAGAGGTCTGATTGGTAAAAACAACTTTTACCCTTTTGCTGGCATGTCAGACTTCTGGATTCCCTTCCCCCAAGATATTATGTCCTATAACCCTAGACTCCTTGCCAGAGGCAGCATGTGAGTAAGCAAGTGCAAGATCCAGCCAGCCACTCTGCTGACACAGGAGCAAGCTCTGTGAGGGACTTGCAGCCAGATCAGGCATGTCATCTCAAGGGGAATGTTGCAGCACCCAGGCAAGGGTGCCACTACCCTAAAGCCCCAGAGAGGGTGTTAGTGTGTTAATTGGCTCCTTTAGTTCTGCCATCCACAGTCTGATGGATGGCAGCATGTTAGCAGCTCAGTCAGCCCCTGGCCCCATTGCATGGGGTGACTGTCCTCCCCTGGTGAGGGCAAAAAGCCAGTGTGACAGCTTTTCTGGGTACCCACACTCAGTGGGTCCTGAGCTCTTGTCCAGCATCCAAGAATAAGGATGCACTGACAACCAAAGAGTGAGCATCTCTACTAGAAATACAAAAAATTAGCTGGGCATGGTGGTGCATGCCTGTAGTCCCAACTACTCAGGAGGCTGAGGCAGGAGAAACTCTGGAACCTGGAAGGCAGAGATTGCAGTGAGCTGAGATAGCACCACCACACTTCAGCCTGGGCAATGGAGCAAGATTCTGTCTCAAAAAAAAAAAAAAAGAAGAAGAAAAGAAAAAGAAAACTGAAACCTATGACCATTCACTTATTGATACGTCTCTCCATTCATTCGTGTGCGTACATTCATATACTATGTGCCAGGCATAGTTCTAGATATTGGACATCCAATGGTGAACGCAACTAAAGAAACACCTTGTCCTCATTTATATTTTGGTGGGAACAGGAAATAAACAAGGAAACAAATATATAATTTTAGGAAGCAAAGTGCTATGAAGCAAAATTAAGAAGAGTCAGAATCTAGGAGGTATGTAAGTTAAAGAGGGACATGTCATAGAATATGGGTGAGTCTAGGAGTCCTATTTATAAGGGTAACATTTAAGCAGATATTTGGCTGAATTTGTGCAGAGACCACATGGGTGAAAGAGGATCAGTTGAATACCCGAGGGGTAGTAGATGGTACAGACTGAAACCCCTAGATATGAAGACCCTGACGTGGGAGTGTGTTTGATATTTTCTGAAATTCAAATATGTAGGAAATGACCAGAGATTCAGGAAGTATGAAAAATAAAAAAAATTTAAAGAGCGAGAAATGCAGTTTATTGATGGCAGCAATAATTTATTCAATAAGGTGTTAATCTCAGCTCCATAAGCAATACAAGACAAAAAAAGAAAAATTGCCACTTTCACCTGGGTTGTTATGGAAGTGAGTCTAGAATGCCAATGACAATCGACATTTAATAACTGCTTACAATGTGTTAAGCACTGTGCAAAACTTTTTCCTCACATACTAATTCATTTACTTGATTTTTTATAATAAATTTCATTGTCCATAAGAAATCCTTAATGTGGGTATTAGCACCCTTAATTTGCAGATGAAGAAATTAAGGTTTGATGTGTTTAAGAAAGTTGCCTAATGTGACCTAGTTAGTAAGCAGTAAAAGCATTATTTGAACCTAGCCCTGCTTTTCTCATAGCGTTCTGGTCTCTCCATCAAAGATCTGGGATGCTGGTGTCAGACCTGTTTTCTTCCTTGGCAGGTGAGATAATAATAAAGATGGAAGAGCACTCACCATTTGGACAATACCGCTTTTGGCTGATATTTCTCTGGAGGTTATCTCTTAAGACATAGTGCATCTCTTAGGCTGACCTGCTGTTCCTGGTCTGAGAATAGCCAAAACACAGAGCAGAAAGGTAAATTTAGAGTCTGAAACAGTGTTCACAGGGCCAGCACTTTGAGAATGGTCAAGATTCTGCCCCATCTTTCCTTCAATCTATTATCTCTCAAGTAAGAGTCTTTACACTGCTGGAAGGTGTAGCCTCTACTGCTGCTATCTAGTCCCAAAACATGGAATGGGGAAGACAAGAATGACAAATTGGTTTCATCTCACATGCTCACTTCAATCAATTGGTAGAGACTGGTATTGAGTACTCATTTAAGAAAGATTCTGAGAATTACAGAGAATATGCTCAGTAGATAGAACAGCTGAGACAACCTGGGTAATGAACTCAATTTATTGCCACTGTCTGTGATCATACTAACAGGAGAAAAGCTTGATATACCTCATTTTATACTCTTGAGAGGCAGAAAGTATCACACTTTTAAGCAAAACTCAATTTTGCTCCAGTGGTAATGTCATGTTTTGAAGCACAAACTCTCTCAAATACCTCTTCAAACTTTCTTCACAGGTAGATTTTATCCAAACCACATCTCTTGTCCCTTGATTATTTTCTTCATCTGTACGTGGCTTTGACTTTTCTTGTTATAATATGACACATAGGAAGGGGCTCTGTTACCTAGGCAACTAACGTAATGTTTGTCCTGGTCCATCTTTGCTAGGTCTTGCCTGTGCTTGGAGGGGACTTTTAAAGCACTCTCGATTCACTCTGCTCTTAAGGCTACAAGATATGAAAACAATGAAGGCTCCTTCTTCTCTATTTCATGGGCCAGGGTGACCTCACCAATCAGGCCGCATTCACCATAACTTCTAGTAGCATATCTTTATTTTCACTATCTCAATATAAATTTAAAACTTTTATGGGTTTTCATAGTAGGCCTGTAAAAGATCTACCTCATCCCACTACGAATTGCAATTTTATAACTTCAATTATCTATTTTAAGGCATGTTGATTGTACTTCCTAAATCTGACACAATTCCCTTTTCCAATGCAGAAGCTTCCCATTTTGATTAATACTTCCAAACACACCATAATAAAAACTTTCCAGGTTGTAATAAACTAAAATGCCAGATATTGAAGAGGCCCTACAGATCAATCATTGTTACATCTTAATTTTTTGTATGAGGAAACTAAGGGGCAGAATGGTGAGGACCACGGCCTAGGAGCTTCTTAGAGCCATAGTTATAAGGCAGAGAGCTAGTTAGTAATTCGTTAATTTGTGTGTTATCTTAGTTATTCAGAATATACATTCAATTTCCTCAAGGAGAAGTTTAATCAAAACAACTGAGAAGCATAATCATGAGTCAAATCCTAAGTGTCAGCGTTAATCTAACCAAGGTTCAGGTGTAGATATCCTCACTTGCATTCAGAAACCAAAACTAAAGTTACAAGACTTGAAGTAAAACATCATGAATTTACTCTCATTTGAGTCAATAACTAGCTAGACTAGACAATTTTCTTGATCTCACTGATATCACCTGTAAAACAGCAGTACAATGCTAGATAGTCTTAAAAGTAACTCCAAGTTATAAATCCGAAGAAAGATTTCATTCAGAATTGGGAAATCTTTAAATAATAGGGATGTCCAGGTACTATCCTGCTCTGAATGAGTCATAATTTCTAGATATGGACCTCAGGTATTGAAAAGAATCTCTGGTGATTTTTTAAAAATTTTAGATTCAGAGGGTGCACGTGCAAGTTTGTTACATGAGGATATTGCATGATGCTGAGGTTTGCGTTTCTGATGATCCTGTCACCCAAAGAGTGGGAAAATAGTATCTGGTAGGTAGTTCTTTAACCTTTGTCCCCCTCTCTCCCTCCCTCCACCTTTTTGGAATCCTCAGTGTATATTGTTTCCACTCTGATAAATCTTGAACCCCATGTATATTAGTTCGTTCTCACGCTGGTAATAAAGACATACTGGAGACTGGGTTATTTATACATAAAAAGACTCACAGTTCCACATAGTTGGGGAGGCCTCACAATCATGGCAGAAGGTGAAGAAGGAGCAAAGGAGGCACATCTTACATGGTGACGGCAAGAGAAGTGTCTGTAGGGGAACCGCCCTTTATAAAACCATCAGATCTCGTGAGAATGCATCACTATTGTGAGAATAGAATGGGAAAAACTTGCCCCATGATTCAATTACCTCCCACTGGGTCCCTCCCAAGACACGAGGGGATTATGAGAGCTACAATTTAAGATGAGATTCAGGTGGGGGCACAGCCAAATCGTATCACCATACTTTGATCCTTGTAAATACCCCTTGGCTGATTACCTCTTATCCCAGCTGCCTTGTCTTTACAACTAGTCCCTAACATTAACTGTCATAAAAATATTTTTTTAAAAAATTGAACACTGTAACAAAAGCCTGAATATTCTGTATCCCTGGTAACAAGTAGTCACCAAACAAATTTTATTCCTGTTTAACTAATCAATTACAGTTCTATAACCATGGTAAAAGTAACCACTAGAACTGGTTTTACACACATTTAGTAACCAACAATTCACTTCCAAGGACAAACTTCCTTAAACCACTAGTCACTAATAGCACCTTACTTTGAAAATCATTCAGTTGGGCACAGAAACTTCCAAAATACATCCAATCAACAACAGTCTCATCTGAGAAAAGATGTTTCTTCAATTGACTTTAACTTGCTTGATCCTGCTAGAAATCCACCAATCCCTGAACGCCATTCTTCCCAAAACCTTATGTAAGGGCAGAAACCTGCTCTGCTTGGAGAGATTGTACATGATGAGCATAGTGCTCCCTTCTTAAATAAGCAATATATTAAGCTTTATATTTTTGTTTCAGATATTGAGTGGTGCTATCATCTTTTGGCAAATCTGGAGGTCCCAGCAAGATCATCATAAGCTTTCTATAGGACCTTTGGACCAACAGAAATGCTTTTTGGTTTTCTGGTGCCAAAATTCCATTTGTCCTTTAACAGTAATTTGAATTGTAAATCATCACATTGGGCTTCCAGTGATGACTCCCCTTTGGTATACTAGGACTTGTAGCCAACACTATATGTATTATATAATTTAATTTGGATTTAATTTGGAGAACTCTTGATTTGAAGGTGCACGATTTCACAATTTTTTTTTTTACCCAATAATGGCTTATTCTTCACTGATAACTTTATATTTTCTTTGGTCTGTCTCTTAGTATGATGTTGTATCACTTGTATGTGCGTATGTGTATATCTTTTGTGAGTAGATGGCTAGAATTGTTTTGCCCTGGACTATCCTGTTTCTGTTGCATCTATAAGCATGTGTTTCATAAAGAACAGATGAAGGCATAGGCTTGATCTGTCTCCTATCTGTCTTGCCAATTCATGAGAAAAAGAACATTCCTTTGTTTAGTTCACATTCCGAGGTGCACATTTTTGGTTTTGATTATACAGTCCATTCCTAGCTTCTGTTAGGTTAGGGAATCCAAAACACATTCATAGTCACATTCTTGACCAACTGATGTGGCCTTCTTCTTGTTCTTCTTGTTTTTCATGAGTTTATCTATTAAAAAACCCATAATCTCCTCCTGGCAGAAAAGCTGCTTCCCTACAAATTCCCACGACAATACTAATTTTTGTGCTTATCTTAGTAAATGGCAAATTTACTTTTACTCTGAATAACAGTAGCTATTATGTGGAACTTTTTACATGTCAAAATTTAGAGGAGCTTTAAAAAAATCAAATAACGTTTAGCTTTTTCAATTGATATGCTGACCTCAAATAAAATTTTGACTCCAAGAAAATCTCACAAAGATTATCTTGTTCACTCTTGTTCAAATTTTTGAAACCTATCTTTTTTGCACTCTTCTTAGCTATCTTATTTTAATCTCTTATTCCTTTTGCTCCTCCTTCTAATCTCTTAAATGAGCTTCATTTTGGGGAGGTTGTTTTCAGGAAAGGAACAATCACATTGCACATAACATCCCCCTTAAAATTCTAAATCAGAAGGAAATATAGAAACACTGCTTTTAAGCCGAGGTCTAGAAAAATTGAAAGTTATAATTTAAAAATTTCCCTAAACCTCTAGAATATATACTAGAATTGTCTGGGATACTACTCTTTAGGATTTTTTTTAGCTAGTTATTTTTCTAGGTAGTCATTTCTGTTCTAATTTGTTCACTAAATTGCTACCCCTTTAGATAGAAAAAAATTGTTAAAAATAAGAAGAGAAAGATCAGATATTATTTCTTTCTTTATTTATTATTTTAAGACAGAGTTTCACTCTTGTTGCCCAGGTTGGAGTGCAATGGCACGATCTTGGCTCACTGCAACCTCTGCCTCCCAGGTTCAAGAGATTCTCCTGACTCAGCCTCCCAAGCAGCTGGGATTGCAAGCATGCACCACCGTGCCTGGCTAATTTTTGTATTTTTTTTTTTAGTAGAGATGGAGTTTCACCGTGTTGATCAGCTGGATGGTCTTGAAATCCTGACCTCAGGTGATCCACCCGCCTCGGCCTCCCAAAGGGTTACAGGTGCGAGCCACTGCACCCAGTCATGAGATAATTTATTTATTTATTTATTTATTTATTTATTTATTTAT
>NW_012114821.1:19165986-19203495 GCF_000951035.1 Colobus angolensis palliatus | reverse complement strand
TTGTTACATATGTATACTTGTGCAATGTTGGTGTGCTGCACCCATCAACCCGTCAGCACCCATCAATTCATCATTTATATCAGGTATAACTCCCCGAAATAATTTAAATAGCCTTGCCCTGGCCTGTCATCCCGGCACTTTGGGAGGCTGAGGTGGGAGGACTGCATGAGCCCAGGAGTTCGAGATCAGCCTGGGCAACACAGCAAAACCCCATCTCTACAAAATAAAACATACACACACATGCACACAGACACACACACACACACACACACACACACACAGAGACAGATATCAGCCGGGTGTGATGGCATACACCTGTAGTCTCAACTACTCAAAAGGCTGAGATGAAACAATCACTAGAGCCCGGGGAGGTTGAGGCTGCAGTAAGCTGTAATAGTGCCACTGCACTCTGGCCTGGGTGACAGAGGAAGAATCTGTCTTAAATAAATAAATAAATAGCCTTGATGTGCATATTTTTAAATGGCCCTGAGAAGATCAATTTTTTAAAAGAAAATATAACACATAAAACCCATTTAAGAAACATTTCTCTTCTGCAGAAATCAAACTCTTACCATGGTTTGAACCAAAAAAAGAAAGCGGGGAGAGAAGGGTGGGATTGTCCAGCAAGCTTGTATGGATATTTCAGAACCTTTTTTAAATATAAAAGCTGCACATTTCTGAGAAGTTTTGAATTTCTTTTGCTTCCTTTTTTCTTCAAGCATTTTTGCAGTGAGCTTCTTTTATATATAGCAAATAATTTGAAAGAATACAAAAATATGTGAATTTCATTAAAAAACATAACTACAGTATAGCACTTGTACAGTACACCATCCGTTTTTGATAAACAGAAACAATAATAAAAGAATAAAAGATCTCCTTTTTTTTTTTGGAGACAGAGTCTTACTCTGTCGGCCAGGCTGGAGTGCAGTGGCACAATCTTGGCTCACTGCAACCTCCATCTCCCGGGCTCAAGCAACTCAAGCAATTTTCTTGACTCAGCCCCCCAAGTAGCTGGGATTACAGGCATGTGCCACCATGCCCAGCTAATTTTTGTATTTTTAGTAGAGATGGGGTTTCACCATGTTGGCCAGGGTGGTCTCTAACTCCTGACCTCAGGTGATCCACCCACCTCGGCCTCCCAAAGTGCTGGGATTACAGGCTTGAGCCACGGCACCTGGCCAAGATCTGCATTTTAAATGCCATTCATATGTAACTTGTGGATGAGAGCTACACACCCTTACACACTTTTTTAGAGGAATAAATTATTGAATTACTAAAAAAAAAGAAGCATTTCTCTTAGGAGTAGATCACATAAGAATTTAAAATTGTAAGCCAAATAATATTGTGAATCCATAGTCTTTAAAAAATAAACTTCATTAAGATCCCAGGCAGTATTTTGGGTAGACACAACAGTCTAGGTTAAGGGGGGCTTGTCTTCTCTTTTCATAAACAAGGTTTGACCTTAATTAAGGCACTTTATGAGAAAACAAAAAATGAAATGGGTAATTTCTAATTCAGAATATCTTTAAAATGTGAAAAAAAAACATTTTCAAAGACTCATAGAAAGTAAACAAGCTAAAAATCAAAACAAACTTCAATTTAATAAGATAATTTACTTTACAAATGGAAATTCCAGATAAAATGCACTACGGAAGAATTATTATTAGAAGTCCCAGAAAACCTTCTAGCTATGATCAGATTATACTTTATGTGTCATTAATATTTCTACCTTATGTATTTGAAGAAAAAATTAAATAATTAGCTGTAGTCCCTGAATGTGTGAGCAAAATCCTCATGTACAGAGGTAGACTAATTGGAGCAGAGCACATAAGAATCCAGATAAAATTTTTTGAGATTAACATAAATCTTTTTTTTTTTTTTTTTTTGTATCTACTAATGTTAGGCCATACTCTAGAACTATTAACGACACGGGCCATTTCAAAGACCCACTGGCTACTATAGATTATACCTTGATCCAGTAGCGAAGGTATATCCTCTTTGCCTCACAGCAGTTTCAGTCTCAATGAATTTACTCAATGTATCTTCAGATTTCATTCCAATATTACCTTAATTCTGATGATACCATATGCAGTTTATCTCTATTGCTAACTGAAAACTACCAACATTTTTCTGCTAGTCAACTACCTAGTTATAAAATATTATTACTGGCTCCTTCAGTCAATCTAACAACTCTTATACCCAGACCTAGTGAAAGAAAGTTTCTTGATTGTGTTTCTGTGGCTCAAAAAGAATTGATGTCCAGAACAAATCTTTTGAATACGCCTTTAAATGTTGACTTAATACACTTTCGTTGGTGAGTCTTATCTGATAATATTAGCAATAATCAGTTCAGCCTCTGACATAGAATCTAATTCCTTACTTGAAACCAGATTTATATAGCTGAAAAATGACCATTACTAGAACATATCATATTATTAAAAATAAAAGGGTGAATATGTACTCTGATAGCCAATATAATTGTGAAGTAGTTCAACTCTCTTGGGATGCTGTCCAACCTAAGAAGTTCACTCATCCCCTCAAAACTGCTATCATAAAAAGTAGAGGCTCATATTCAAAAACATACTATTATGATTACAAAATACATTAGCATATTGTCATGCTAAGTATATCACTCTAACTACAGTCCTTAATATAGACGCCTTGTATTACAAAAAAAAAAAAAAAAATCATGGAAAAGTTAAAGAATTCCATTGGAGACACACACATTTTGACCCCAATTCTGAAATAAATATTGGGAACAAATGGATTTTAAGCTCTATGAGTAAAAGTATCTAGCAAAGCCAAGATGTTTTTTTTCTAGTACTAGATAAAGCCTCGAACGGATACTTGCCAAAAATCTGCCAGGAGAAAACCCACAACATGGGAACATTGTCCACAATGTAAAATACGGACGGGAAGCTTTTCTAAAAGATGTGGCCAACCTAGGCTATATCTGCAACTAAAAACTGCAAAGGGTAGACGTGCGATGAACCCTTCAGCATTTCCTAATGGGTTTTATACAATTGCCCAATTGCCTAATTGTACAACTCATGAATACATGGTGATAATGATATGTTTATGATAATGGTATGATGGGATAAAGCACACTATTGACAAAAGTTTTATCACTCACAGTGTCTAAAAAACAAAAAAATAACAAACTATTAAACTTTACATCAACAGATATTTGTGAATTATATGTGCCTTTGACCTTTACTCTGAAAACCTCTGCAAGCTTGGAAAGGGCTTGATCAACATTATAAATTTGTAACAATTAGAGACTTTAAATTCAGGTGCTTAGAGAACCACTAGAAATAACTGGTACATGGAAGTCCTGACAGCTAAGATCTGCCAGCCAAAATCATTGAAGCAAACTGAGGACTGTGTGTGAAATAAACAGTTTGCAACTAAACCAACATTTTTTTAAAAAGATCCTCCTAGATGTTTGCAATCACCAATTGTCATACTCTACATGCTTTTTATTCATTATACTTTTGATCATATGTCTCCTAGTCACTAGCTTCAGGTTTTTGCTTGTTTGCCTGAGACGGGTCTTGCTTTGTCACCCAGCTGGAGTGCAGTGGCATGAACACGAACGCGGCTCACTGAAGCCTCGACTTCCCGGGTTCAAGTGATCCTCCTGCTTCCCCAGTAGCTGGGACTAGAGGCACTTGCTGCTACACCCAGATAATTTTTGTATTTTTTGTGGAGATGGGGTTTTGCCATGTTGCCCAGGCTGGTGTCGAACTCCTGGCCTCAAATTATCCACCCACCTCGTCCTCCCAAAGTGCTGGGATTACAGGAGTGAGCCAGCATGCCCAGCATGGCTTCAGTTTATCCATTCTAACTTAGAACTACCAAAAGTACAATTAAGGAGTTATAGAGACTTGTTTTCTTAATAATGTCTGCAGTTCTTACACTGTGGCTCCAGAATACCTTTTACTCTCTTATAAATGTTTAGTTGTACTTTCTTAATAGTTGTTTGATGTCTATTTTCTAGAATCCTAAGTTCTATGTAGCCACTGCCCAGACAGATGTCTCAACAACTGATACAAAGACAAAAACAAGAGAAAATCATACTGATCACGTTTGAACTAAGTCCCATGTACATAAAACCTCTTCAAGAGTAATCATTATATATGTATATATGTATCTCTCTCTCTCTTTCTCTCTCTCTCCCTGTGTGTGTGTGTGTGTGTGTGTGTGTATATTTCCTGATGGTCTCATCTGCAATTTTGACTGGAGGAAGAGCAAATAGGATACGAAAAATTAAAAAATAAAATAAAATAAAGTTTCCATATTCTGAACAGAAGAGTACATTTTCTGTAGTCATGGAAAGCAGTAGCCATTAGAACTGATTTTAAATGTCTGAGATAATCTATGACAATGATACAGTATGAAACAAGTAACTTGTAGAAATTATTTTGAAGTTATTAAATCAATCAACAACAATTTGTCTCAATGAACATCCTTTGAAAACCAATAATCAGGAGCATTCCCTTATTTCTGAAAGTCAAACAATTGAGGACAGAATAGCTCCAACAAACACACTGGCAAATATACTTCTACTGCTGATGTCAACCCTCTCATGCTTTTGAAAGTCTTCCAGTTTCTGAACTCCATGCTTCCCAGACCCTTTATAATAGCAATGTCAAGTAGAACTTTCTATAATGATGGAAATAATCTATATCTGCACTACCCAATCAATAGCATAGTCCCATGTAATCACTGAGCATTTGAAATATGGCTACTACGACAGAGGAGCTGGATTTTTAATTTTAATTAATTTAAATTTCATTAGTCAGATATAGTTAATGGTTACCGCATTAAACAATACAGCTTTATAAAAAGCAGCAGTCTTGCCCTGTTTAGAGACTATGCCTGACCAGCATAGCTCACCCTTACATAACAAAACAAGAAATCTAGCATTGTATCCTTTATTTTGAGGATGCTTTGATACTCTGCTTTAGACAGATCTGTTCATTAACCCTACACACTCCCAGTTCAGTAACTTTATTACGTTCTGTTCTCTTTATTAATCTTATTCACCTGTATAGGCTTGGTCAAGTTTCACCTCCTTTATGAAGACTTTTACATATGAATTCTTACTTCCTTAAACATCTGTAACTTTCAGAAGAGAAACCGTCTGAGTTATTGTTTATTTATTTACCACCTTTAACTGTTTTCCATCTTTCAGTGCCCAACGCCAGTGGGGTCTACAAAACATAAAGGAATGGAGTCTAGGAGAGGTAATGTGAACTTATCATCAGATAGGCTTGAGTTCATATTTTGATCTATGATCCATTTATTCAATCAATATTCATTGATCTCCCATGTGTCAATTAGTGTGCTAAATTCTTGACATTTTAAAATGTGTAACTATAAGTGAGTAACTTAACCTCTTGGAGATTAATTTCCTTGCAGTGAAGATGGAATAAAGTGAATCACTAAAAAATATCAGGATAGTGCCTGTGCTGATATTTTCTTTTGTTGGTACATCCATGGATTTTATCATAGTCTTTCTTATGACTCTGTAGGACTTAATTACAGTATGTCATGAGTTAAAATTATTTAAATATGAGTCATAGTTATCTCTGTATACTTTTAAAACACAATGAAAGACAATTATGCAGTTTGCAACTGAATTTTTGTTTAGGAATTTTTTGTTATGTAGCTAGTGCATTATACTTTTATTTTATTGCATATTTAAGGTAAATATACTATATACATCTAACAAGATTGTAAACTCACTGTGTTCAGAGATAATGTCCTCTCTTTATAGTCAACAATTCGTAGCACGGTGCTTGAAAACTATTTGTTGACATGTTTGAAATTAATGAAATAGAACATCCTCCCTAGATCCTAATTACATATTGTTCTAAATGAGAAATTATAAGTTCAGTTTAGTATTCTTTACTGCCAAAAAATAAAGACTAATTAAAGCATCTATAAAACCACGTTGGGGGGGAAATAAAATTGTGAAAAGTTCACTGTGAAGAATAAGTAAAACAAATATGACTTGGTTAACAAGTTATTAGTCAAAAACCTAAGTAAGGATAACGTTATGATTTTTACAATACTCCTTGAGGAGAAGAAAGACCTCGGAGTCTTTATTGAAGACAAAATAAGAAACTATCAGAAAAAAATATATGATGGTAGAGATGCTATAGGAGGAAAAAGTTATATGAAAAAAACAACAAAAGAACTAGAATAGCTTTAAAATTTTTGAAAAAAAAAATATGATGGGAAGAATTAGTCCACCTGGCTTTAGACTCTACATGGCGGCAATAATCAAGCCTGTATATTATTGGCAGAGGAACAGATGAATAGATCAGTGAAACAGAATGGAAACCCAGAAACAGACCCACACAGATAAGCCCAACTGATTCTTGGGAAAGGAGCAAAAGCAACTCATGGAGGGGAAATCTGTGGAACGTAGGACTAAGCAGAGTTCTTACACCTAACACCAAAAACATGGTGCATAAAAGAAAAAATTGATCAACTAGACTTCACAATTCAAATTTTTTTCTCTGTAAAAGATGCTGCTAAGAGAATCAAAAGAAAGCTACAGCATGGGAGAAAAATTTTACAAACTTGAAGGACTAATATCAAGATGATATAAACACTCTCAAAATTCAACAGTAAAAAAAAAAGGTAATCAACGCATTAGATTATGAGCTCAAAATACAAAGGGACATTTTACTCAATAAGGTATACAGCACAGGTGAAAAATAAGCACGTAAAAATGCTAAACATCATTAGTCATTAGAAAAATGCAAGTTAAAACAACAATGAGATATTACCACATACTTTTTTAAATGACTAAAACAAAAAATAGTGAGTACCAAATGCTGCTGAAGATGAAGAAAAACTGAATTGCTCAAACATTACTGGTGGGAATGAAAAATTATACAGCCACCCTGCAAAACAGTGTGACAGTTTCTTAAAAACTAAACATGCAACTGCCATGTAACCCAACAATTGCATTCACCCCAGAGAAAAGACTGTATCTGTTCACACAAACACCTCTACACAAATGCTCATAGCAGCTTTGTTTAAAGTTGCTCAAAATTAGAAACAACCTAGATGTCTGTCGATGTATCTATGGTTAAACAATACGTGACATCCTCATACCATGGGATGCCACATAGAAATGAAAAGGAACAAACTACTGATACGTGTAACAACCTGGATGAATCTTCAGAGAATTATGCCAATTGGAAAAAAAAAAGAAAGCCAATCCCATAAGCTTATTCTTTGATTCCATTTATAAAACTTTCTTGGCTGGGCACAGTGGCTCACGCCTGTAATCCCAGCACTTTGGGAGGCGAGGCGGGCAGGTCACCGGTGGTCCAGAGTTCAAGACCAGCCTGGCCAACATGGCAAAAAATACAAAATCTCTACTAAAAATACAAAAATTAGCCAGGCATGGTAGTGTGCACCTGTAATCCCAGCTACTCAGGAGGCTGAGCAGGAGAATCGCTTGAACCCAGGAGGTGGATGTTGCAGTGAGACGAAATTGCATCACTGCACTCCAACCTGGGCAACAGAGCAAGACTCCATCTCAAAAAATAGAATAAAATAAAATATTCTTGAAACGACAAAGAAATCATGGAAATGGAGAACAGATTAGTAGGTGCCAGTTGTTAAAGTGGAAGTGGAGGCTGGAGGAAATGAGTGTGGCTGGAGAAGGGATGCCGGTGGTGAAGGAAATATTCTCCACCTTGAATATGTCAGTGTCAATATCCTGGGTTGATATTTTACTATGGTTTTGCAAGTTGTGCTACTAAGGGAAACAGAGTAAAGGGTACACAGGACCTCTCTATATTATTTCTTAAAACTGCATATGAATCTATAATTATCCTAAAATGAACACATTAATTGAAAATATTAAAGATTATACATTACTTACAAAGCAAATTGTTTATTTTTAGAAACACCATGATCAAGAATGGTTTATAATAAAAACATTTTTTAGTTCCCTCTCAATTAATCAGAAAGTTTAAGAAGCCAGAATACTCTATCGGTCTCTGCTGTTATAACAAAAAGCAAGGGTGTTTGTGTCTGGGCAGACCTAGTCGTAAATCTCAGGTCAATTTTGGACCCGTTACTTAAGCTCTCTGAGAAGTGGATATCTTGTTCTTAAAGTGGGGATAATAATACCTATTTCGCTGAGCTGATATGAGATCTGCATGAGATAAATTATGTAAAGCACAGAGAATGTTGCCTAGCAAATTATATGGGCTCAACAAATGTGAGTTCCTGTCTCTTCCCCATTCTGAGTAATGGGAACTCACTTTATTTTGCACATAAATCCAAATAGAAGAAGAGGAATGTTAGGCTATATCTGCAGTACAAATTATCTCGGGAAAAGAAAATTAAGATGACTTCTAAGGATGAAAAATAATCTTCCCAACAAAGTTCAAAAGGACTCAGAAATGGTCTCTATGGGGAAAGCTTTCACTAAACAGAAAAACATAAAAGAGGCGACAGTCCTGCCCTGGGAGGGTAATGGCCAATTTGACCTATTAGGTGTTTACTGCATCAAGTATATTTGTTGCCCTGATTAGAAACCACTAAGAAGACACTGGAAATGGGGGGAGGACTGTCTTGCCACAGGCATTCCTTCTAGATTCTGTCTTTTGAGGACTGGTCGCCACACAATGTTTCCAGGGTTGATAAACTAACCTCTTTTGACCTTCAGCCTTCCCTAGGATGACAGGATATTGAAGGAAATATATATTTGTAGTTTGTGGTAGTGAGGAAAAACATAAGACAAACTTCAGGTGCAATAAAAGGGAGTTGAAGTAGGAACATCCGAAAATTAATTTCCTGGCTCCAAGTGTTATTGGATTGTAGCTCAACAATCCACCTGGGACATGTTAGAAGCACATCATGGAAAAGAGGCGAGCGGAGTGGATGGAAACACCAAATGATGAGTAATAGAACAATATCTGTATAGGCAAAGATGCTAGTAACCCCTGGATGCCTTATTTGTCTTTGTCTACGGCGCAGGAGATTTTTCGTTGCCTGCTGTCCAGCTGCCTCAAATGAATCAACTGTTTAGAAAGCTTATTTACATTTTACTAAGAGGCCCAAGCATCTGTTCCCAGCACCTAGTGCCTCCTGCAGCATGCTTGGGACTGTCCTGGAAGCTGCTTGTTGATTTCTGCAGGGGCTTGACTGTCTCATCAGATTCTTAGAATTAACTGGGCAAAATCAGATTTAAAACTGGATTAAGACATCAAGAAAATGCTGCTGACCAATTTCTCTTCTCCCATATCAGGAAAAAAAAAATGCCTATAGATCCAAGATACTTCATAAATGTAAATAATTAACCTACATATTTGTACACACATTACAATTTACAAAACACTTTTTTAAATATTGTGTTTAGATCCATGTGAACTCCTTGTGAAGTAGGCAGAGCATATGTTATTGCACAAATATCATCTACAGACGAGGAAACTGAAGCTTGATTGCCTAATGTCACTAAAGAACAAAGTCAAATCTAAGTATTCTGACCTCCAGAATACCACTGATATCTAACCCATAGCCAAGAATACACAAGCATTTTGTAGCTGTGAGTGTTTGTCATTACCCTTTACATTTTCTTTTTCTGTGGGAATGGAAGGGTAAAATGACATTGACTAGGATGGTACTGCTCTTTAGAAGGCACTTTCGAAAGTACAGGTTCAGTCATGGTCCCAGGCCTGCAAGACCTTTAATCTGGTTTGGAAATAGACATACAATCATTGAATCTTTCATAACTCCCAAAGGGGATATCTGAATATATGTTGAAATGACAGCAGAGATAACACTACTAGTGAAATTCCAACCAATAACATGTTATTATGAGTTAGAGAATAAGCAGAAGGTTTTGTCCTGAAAGCATTTCACAAACAAAGATGTGCAGAATGACAGGACTTATGGACAAAGGAGGCAAGTGGGGCAGGAGATTCCAATGGAGATACAATTTGAGCAGACATATGGAGTAGGCTATATGTTTTAGCACCATAATAATGGGTATTAGAGGCTGAAATGAAAACTGTAGAGTAGATTTAAGAGAGGTAGCTCTTAAACCAGATTGTTGGAGTTCAGATCTCCATCACTCACTGATCAAGTTATGTGACAGTTTCTCTCTATCTGTCACTGGGGATAAGAATAGTACCAACCAATCTCACAGAATTTTGTGATGATTAAATGAGATGGTACATTTACAAATCCTTCAATAAAATAGTACCTATACTTAGTTGCCATTTTAAAACAAAACGAAACTGTGTTATTGGTTTAAAAAAAGTCAAGAGCTAAGGAGGTGGTTAGATTTGGGAGTATAAATAGAGTGAACATAGGATTTTTTATTCAAGTCATTTAGCTTTGAAGTGAAAGGGTCTGCTATTAGTGGTTATGCCAGGACAGTAAGTGTAGAGCAATCAATGGCTCACACAAACCAGGTGTGGTGGCTCTACATACAGAAAACCTCACTCTAAATTTTTTTTGTTATTTATTCAAACTTTCCAGGTATGTCACAAACTTTCGTGATCAAATAGCACTACAGAGGTCAGGATCTTGCAAGCATTTTCCATAATATAATCCAAACTGTTGAGCTTTGGATCAAGAATGTCCAAAAGATAAAGGATCTTAAAGATCACCTAATATTCCTTCTACATTTTCAGTTTTGGAAGGAATCTAATTGAATTCAGGTGCTGACACAATGTCTGTGGTTTCATTTGGCAACACTTATGTAAAATCAGCTAGAACTGGACAGGAGTACATTGGAGACTCTTTTACAGATTTCAAATTATTATGAAAGTCCAGGTCTTTTTAGACAGATAAGGAAATGGCTCCAGAGGGGCTATGGGCCATAGTCAAGATTTCTTAATATCCAGTGTGGTTTGTTTTTAACACAACAGTGTCTCCCAAAATATGTTTTATAGAACATGAGTCCCAGAGGGTGCTCTGGCAGGGAGGGAGGAAGGGCAAGGAAGACCATGGCTGAATAAGCCTTGAGTATGATGCATATTATGTTGTATTTTTGGAAATTCAGAATACACACTAAGTACTCCGAGAAGTCGTTGAAAAACAACTTAATCTTGTTCAAAGTAGCATTTCTCATATTTGTTTTACCATGAAACCCTCTGTACAATACAAATTAATGTTCTGCACAATTAGTGTTCTGATGTTACATGCTTTGTAAGGGACTATACTGTATAATTTAGTATGATATGAAGAATTTCCAAACCAGTAAGAAGATGTTAATAGATCATTAGAACATTTTTGGCTTTCAAATAGATTTACATGTATAAAATCAACATCTCTCCAGTCAAATTCATTCTTATGGTTGTTTTATGTGCCATATTTAATCAAGCTTATTCCTGTATTTTTTGCCCAATTGATCATTTTTTCATTATTGAATAGTTTGCTTTAGCTTCTTTCAAAGTAGTAATGTTAATAAGATAAAATAATTCTGGCTTGATTAAATATTTTATAACCATGAAAAAAACAGGGAGAAAATACTTTAATATGTATTCAAACCTATAGAGTGATGAGGACTTTTGAATTTTCAAAACAATGGGAGAATTTATAAAAAGAAAAGAATTAACTGTGTAAAAATGTTATATTTTCACATGTCCAAAAAAGCCAATTTAGGAAATAGTAAAAACGATTTATAGTTAAATGTGACAGCAAGTGATACCTATGTTAAATAAGAAAATGACTCACATAAATAGAAAAAAGGCATACACACTAATAACAACTACAAAAGTCTCTAAGAGAACAATGGAAAAAGGACCAAAGATATGAACAGAGGAAGTAGAAATAGAATGAATAAAGACACCACTTGACTTCCCCACATCCAGCTTCTCTACAGGTCACACTTTCCCCTGTATGCACGGATCCTGCTAAATCACTCTTCATACACCCCTTTCCACTCTCCATTATAGGCTGAGTAATGGTCCTGAGTGATCTGCAACCTAGGGCTACAGCACCCACAGGAGTCGTTATTAATTATTTTGTAATAGTTTTTGTTCTCTGCAAGGAAACTTCTCCTTATGTCTAAAAGTCTATTGTTCAACTTACAACCATTCAATCTGCAACACATATTTAAGAGTATATTATAGACCAAAAAAAGGGACTTGTTGTAGACATAGTGACCTTGGAGTAAACTTCCTTGTAAGTGTAGCCTTCCAGGTTCCTAGGACCTCACTGCAGGGGCTCATTCAAGAAATAGACCAGGGCCGGGCACAGTGGCTCACATCTGTAATCCCAGCACTTTGGGAGACGGAGGTGGGTGGATCACGAGGTCAAGAGTTTGAAACCAGCCTGGCCAATATGGTGAAACCCCATCTCTACTAAATATACAAAAATTACCCGGGCATGGTGGCACGCACCTGTATTCCCTCCTACTCGGGAGGCTGAGGTAGAAGAATTGCTTGAACTGGGGAGGCGGAGGTTGCAGTGAGCCAAGATAGTGCCACTGCACTCCAGCCTGGGCGGTACAGCGAGACTCCATCTCAAAAAAAAAAAAAAAAAAAGAGAGACAAGATAAAAGTTTTATCTCGAACTGTCACCTCTGCTCTCTGTTGGTAGCACTTGATTAGCTTGCTTTCACATTTCTGGTACTGTCTTATGAAATGTTCACTGTTCATCTTCTGAGAAGACATAAGCCTCTGGTAACATGAGACAGTCTATCATCCTCTATCTGAGGCACACATGTCAATCAATCTTCTCCTGTGTTTCCCAGAGAGGGAATTTAATTGCATGTCCTGGCTATCTCTGTTATCAATTGCTTCATAATAAACCACTTCCAAATTTTGTGTCTTACAACAATTTATTATTATCTCTCAAGACTCTGTGGGTTGACTGGGGCTTCGCCATGTGGTTCTTGTTTGGGTATCTCATGCAACCACAGCACATAGTGGCTGAGATTGCTGTCATGTGTAGGCTACAGTGGGCTGAATGTGAAAGATGGTTCACTCATGTGTCTGATCCCTCAATGCTCTTCCGTGACACCAGTAGCGTAGTCAGGTCTTCTTACGCAGGGTCTAATTTACCCAGGAGGGAGTGTTTCAAGAGCCAGTGTTCTGAGAGATCCAGGCAGTAGCTGCACAGGTTCTTATAATCTAGCCTCGAAAGGACCAAAACATCGCATCTGCTGAATTTTATTAGTCAACAAGTCACCAAGTCCAATCCAAATTTAAGGGAAGGGAAATTAGACTCCATCTTTTGACATACATGAACAGGTAGAGGAAGAATTGCTTTTTGGAATTCATTTGTATTGAAACACTGTTGATTTATTGCATGCTGGCTATATCATTGCTTAAGATGCTTCATCATCCAGCATGCTGCTCATTAATACCACTCAGTCCCAGAGTACTGTCACAGGTAAAACACAGACTGTGATAATAGTTTGAAAATAACTGAAGTACATTATTTATATTTTTCAAGTTTTAATGATTTAGGAAACTTCTTAAAACTTATTCTCATATTTGCCCAAATACAATGTTTCACATACTCGCAAAGCCTCCATTTCCTTCCCTGTCTACCACGTTTTTACCTTTCTGTCCTCCTCTTTCCCTCAGGTCTGCTCAATAAGGCATAAGCAGTGACTCTGGCAGCTTTTACTGTGCTTTGTTGATGATAACCACAAATGCCAAGTGTTACCCGAAGTATGCAAGAAAGTGTAAATGATAATTCATGTTAAGGTCATGTTATATTAATTATTGAGACTTTCATAACACAAAGGCAGAATAACACATCTGTCAACTAAATCTTCTCTTAAACTCCTTAGTCCATAACCACTACATTCCTAGAATGTGATCCTGTACGTTGTTGTTGACCACATGACTGCCTTCCACACACTGCCACAAGCGGGAAGGACAGGCAGGGAGGGGCCCTGCAAGTGGAGTACTCTGTGTAGCTCATTTAATGAAAGGAATGTCTGCCACTCCTCTGGAGGGGCTTAAAATGGACGGGGTAGTGTACTATGTCAGCACATTGATCAGAGGCAAGAGAAGACTTCAATCAGAAGGACCTATTGGCATTGCATAGAAAAGTTCTCAAAAGTTCTTGGAGGTAATATGCTTAGCTACCTGAATGCCTGACACATGGCATTGAGCCTCTGGAGAGGATAGGATGGCCACCTTAGGTGCACAGGGTAAAGGACAACTGCTGCCACCCTCATCACCCTCAGATGCTGCCCAGTGGTGGTATCATGGTGGGCACACAGGGGAATGATTGCTAATGATAGGCCCACACACATAGCTCAAGTCCGTGGTTGAGTGTGGACTATTACTAGCCCGGAGCTTTGAATTAGTTCAATGAATGAGAGTCACCCAAAACCAGTATGCCAGCTCCGTTCTGATATCTAATCTCACAGACATCGTGATATATATACCATGTCAGACAATGAAATTAACCTGTTTGTCAGGCTGCTGTCCTTGAATAAGGGTCCCAAACAACCAACAACCCCAAATAATAAGTTCCAGAACTTCTCAAGGCATATGGTCAAGCCCTGTGCAGGGTAGAGAGCTAGAGAAAAAAAACTGAAGGGGAGAAACAGGAAGTGGAGCCAATGCTGACTATAGCTGGTTCCAGGCATTAGAGAACAACTTAGAATATTTCAAAGAAAGTACCCCCAAATGTGGAGGCCCCCTGAGGAATAAAGCTCTGAACAGGGGCCTCACTGCCTGGGTCTAAAGTGTTCTATGATCAAAGCTCTTACACTGGCTAGTATCATGCATTAGGTAAGCAATTGAGACCTTAAATCTGAATCTGTTTTTGCCAGATGTTTTAAAAAAAAAAAAAACCTGTCAGCATTCAGCAGACTGGATTGAGCAAATGTAAAGCCAGTAGGGATTTCAAAGGGAGGTTTACTAAGATACCTCTGACTGTAAGAACAAATTAGTTTCTTGAGATGTAGTGCTTATTAAGCCATGATATATATACCACTCAGTCCCAGAGTAGTGTCACATGTAAAAGAACACAGACTGTGATACTAGAATAACTTCAAAATAACTGAAGTCCATTATTTATATTTTTCAAGTTTCAATGATTTAGGAAACTTCTTAAAACTTATTCTCATATTTGCCCAAATACAATGTTTCACATACTTGCAAAGCTTCTATTTCCTTCCCTGCCTACCACATTTTTTGCCTTTCTGTCCTTCCCTTTCCCTCAAATCTGCTCAATAAGGCGTAAGAAAAGGTGTTGAAAGATAGAGCTCATGTTGGAGTGCAGAGTGGAGAGAAGAATAAAGCCAGCTGCTCTAGTCTTGGTCAGAGCAGGCCGACTGATGTAGCAAACAACTGGAAGAGCTTAGTGGTGTAATGCATTAAGATTTGTTTCTTACTCACTGAAATCATTATAAACCAATGCCATTTTCAGGCAGAAGGAAGCTTACTATGTTCCACATGACACTCAGGAACCCAGACCCCCTCCACCCTCTGGAGTTTTCGAGTCCTCTACTGGCTCCCCTGCACCCGTGCAGCATGGAATGAACCAGCATTGGCCTTAATGGAGACAGAAATGAACTCCAGAGTTGAGATACGTTCCTCTTAAAATAGCCCAAATTCCAATTTCCAGGCTTCTAGCTTTGTGGTGGTGGGCATTGGTGGAGATCATTTTATTTGTTCCACTTAATTTTCTTCTCTCTTTTCTCCAATTTCAAAACTAGGTCTATGAAACAGGAATTCAGTTGACAGAACATAGTGTTAGGTACTGATACACTTAAAAAAAGAAATGTAACAAAAGAAAGTACTTTTCATCTTATTGAGGTAACAAATGTTATACAAGTCATGAATGTTTTTAAAAGTTGTGAAAAATATGATCCATAGTGTTTGGGGAAGGAGGCACTAGTTTCCATGAGGCATCTAATGGCACTGACTTCAGAAATTCCAACAGTATTGATTTAGGATTCAGATGTCAGAGGTGAAATCAGAGAGAAGAAAGTGGGCTCGCAGGTATTTTAGGGCCATAGATGTTGCTGGAAACTTGCCTGATACCCATGTGCATCGCTCAGTGCTACAGCCACCCCACATAGCAGACAGCATGACACTCACAGTGCGCTCAGGATCTGCTGACTGTCAGACAGAACATGGAAGGGTGCAGGCTGTGTCTCAGGCCAAAACTTGTCCCCAAGATCCAGCATTAAGGTGTCTGAAATGCAGAGGTCAAAGAAAACTGGAAAGAAGAATAAGCAACTTTTGTATTTGAAATATAAACTAAGGGGGAAAAACATTTTAAGAAAGATCCAGGGCAGGTATGTGCCACTGTCTACAAACCCATACAATTCTCCACTTTAGAAGGTGATTTTAATGCTTCAGATGCCACTTTCCAAGAGAATGGCAATCTGCACCCAACTATCAAATACATAAGGTAGTGATTAATATCTCAATGGGCAATTTTCTCCTGATTGAGTTTTAAACTGCCTAGACAATTGGCAAGGACTGACAATCACTGTAGAGAAGTTAAACTCAAGGCATTTTATTCCTCTCCTTTGTACTCTACATCAGGAAATGGTAAACCATGACCTATGGGCCAAATCCAGCCTACCGCCTCCTTTTGTACATAAAGGTTGATTGGAGCACAGGCAGAGTCATTTGTTTATAGATTGTGTACAGCAGTTTTCATGTTACAACGGAAGAGTTGATGGAAACCAGTTGGCTCCCATAAAGCCTGAACTATTTACTCTCTGACCCTTTACAGAAATTTTTGCCAATATTTGCACTATGTCACTTCTCAGAAAAAAAAAAAAAAATTAGTATTCTGCCTTTTCTGGTGACTAGTAATTCTAATGTGCTTCTACAGTGTAACTTACTGGGCTCTGGGACACAATATTTTACTCAGAAATTATACCGAATAAGAAAATTATTGTATTGTGCATTGTGGCAGTGGTAGTATTTGATTCTGTAATTTGCTTATTTAATTTGAATATTGTAGTCTACTGTGATTTAAAGCTTGTTTTTTCATGTTTTTTGTTTTTATTTTTCTTTGTTCTATGACCTGTAATCAAGACCTCTCTGTTCCACAGATTATAAAACAAAGTGCAAATCAGGGTTTGTCCCAGGAAAAATGAGGTGTAGTGGAAGGAAATTAATCCTAGTGCTTATGTAGGCAAAGTGGATCACTGTAGTGGATATGGGATCTTCTCATGTTTGTCAAGGTGAGAGGGATTTGGGGCTCAAGCCACAGCCACTTTGAGTAGCTACTGTAACTCACCTGCTGCACGCTTACCTGGTGCTGCTCTTTAGGCTAAGCACTTCCCATATGTCATCTCATTTAACTTTTATGATGTATTTTGAGGTTTGTTATAAAAATGTTGCAGGTAAGGAAACAGCGGCCAAGAAATATCACATAATGTGCCCAAGGTCACATAGCCAGTAAATGGCAAAGCCACAGTTTGACCCCAGTGCTATGTGACTTCAAAATCTATGCTTTCAATAACGATGTTATATTAACTGAGGCTTTGATCCACTATGAAAATGAAAAAAAAATGACTTGAAGGAATTTTATCTAAACACTATCTATGGATGTGTCAAATTGAAGGCAATATGGGGGTTCTCTTTTTTTTTATTTGCTCTCTGTTTTCAACATTATATTCAAAACACATTTATTATATTGAGCATATAAAAATAAAATATAAAAACAGAACTGAATATGGCTATTTCAGGGTCCTTAGCAGGGCATGTGTGGTCTGGATCCAACTCTCAGGCCTCCAACAATTAGCTTCTGGGGTAAACTCCCTTCTTCCTCACCTCCCCCAGTCATTCTGTATCTCATTCGCTACAATTATTTGGATCAAATGAGAAAATCCTCTTAATTTCATATGTAACTAACGCAATTAAACCAGTCAAGGGGATGGGTATGGTGGCTAACGCTTGTAATCCTAGCACTTTGGGAGGCCAAGTCAGGCAGATCACAAGGTCAGGAATTCAAGACCAGCCTGGCCAATATGGTGAAATCCCATCTCCACTAAAACTACAAAAATTAGTCAGATGTGGTGGTGGGCACTTGTAGTCCCAGCTACTCGGGAGGCTGAGGCAGGAGAATTGCTTGAACCCAGGAGGCGGAGGTTGCAGTGAGCTGAGATTGCACCACTGCACTCCAGCCTGGGCGACCGAGTGAGACTGTTAAAAAATAATAATAAATAAATAAACAAACAGTCAAGGAAAGAAAGAACCTCATATCATCCTACCATAGGTATACAATTGAGTTGATTTTCCTATTCTGAGGTGTTTTGCCCCCTTCTTTACCTTTTTCCAGCAAGATTAGTTGATCCCACCTACAAATATTGACTGTATTTGAGAATGACTTTTTTTGCAGGAGAATTTTAAGTCCAAACTCTCCTGAAAGTGTGTGCTCTCTGAAAAGGAAGCCACTATTTTAATTTTTAACACATCATGGAATGTTTCTTTGAAAATCCATTAAAATTGTGGTTAATCAGTCCCTCCCATGCTGTGCTGAGATTATGTTTATTATATGATGCTGCTAACATGGATAAAGTCATACTTTCTTGGTGTTTACCATAATAATCTCTTTTAACATGTTGAGAGGCAGTTTAATTCAGGAAAATGTCAACTTTAGCGTTACTTATGATTTTAAAAAAGAAGCCAGGATCAACATATCATGTCTAATGAGAAAACCACGTACTGTTTGCACAGTGGTAGATGGTTGAATAGGAAATAAAGTTTGGAAAAACCTCCAAGAAACGGATTCATAATTTCCACTGGACAATTTGAGTCACCTTGATCCCAGAACTGTTTCACCTAAGTATGGGCCATATAAACTGACAGATGTTCTCTATCTAGAAGGCAAGAAGCCAAGACCTAAAGGAGGGAGAATACTGAAATTCCCCAATTTCCAGCTTCTCCTCAGACACTCTCAAAACTCTCTAAATCCTCTAGAACACGGTATCTTGAAGTGTGTTCCCAGGAAATAATCAGAATCATCACCTAGATATTGCTAAACTCAAGTTCTCAGTCCTGCCTCCCACTTACTGAATCAGAAACTGTGGGTGGGGCACAGCCATCTGGGCCCTAAGTCTTCCAGGTGATTACAATGAATGCTAAATTTTGAAAGGAGTGGATTCATTTGCATTTCTAACAAGTTTCCCAGTGATGTTGCTGCTGATGCCATTTCTTCAGGGAGCATATTTTGAGAACCACTGCTCTAGAATCTAGAATGGGTTTCTCAACTTTGGTATTGGCATTTTGGATCAGGTAATTATTTATTGGAGAGGGCTGTCCTGTACACTGAGGATATTTAGCAGTGTCCTTGATTTCTACACACTAGAAGCCGGTGTTATCTTCCCAATCATGACAATAAAAATGCTCTCAGACATTGCCAAATGTCCCCTGGGGGGGTAAAATCATTCGCAGTTGATAACTATAAATCTAGAACATTGATTTCCAAGTTCAGTCTCAGGATCAGCTGAGAAACTTTTAAAAATTACTGCTACCTAGATTCCAAAACTAGAGACATTTTTTCCCTGATTCAATAAACACTTACTATGTACATAGTTGTGTTTTGTGTTTTTATTTTTAAATAATGTTAAATTGACAGGAGAGTTGCAAATAGTACAGTGTTCCCATACAGTCTTTATCAAGCATCCTCTGATGTTTACACCTTACGTAACAACAGCATGTGTATCAAAACTGAGATAGTAACATTGGTACAATATCATTAATTAATCGTATAGACCTTACTGAAATTTACCCCATTTTTCCACTAATATCCTTTTCTCTCTCAGGATCCAGTTCAGGATACCACATTGCAATTGCCCTAATTTGTTAGTCTCCTTCAATCTGTGACTTTTCTCTTGTCTTTCATGATCTTGACACATTTGAAAAGCACTCGTCAGATATTTTTTAGAATATTCTTCGGATTGGGTTGATCTGATGTTTTCTCTTGCACAGACTCAGGTTGTAGGTTTTGAGAAGGAATATCACAAAGATGATTTGCTTTTGTCATTGCAGCCTACTGAAGGACTCATGATATCAACATAGCTTATTATTGGTGATGTAAATCTTGATCACTTGATAAAGATGATGCACCTAGACTTCACCACTGTAAAACTGCTATTTTTCCCTGTCCATACTCTATTTGTTAGAGTGAATCACTATGTACAGTTCACGTGCAAAAGGTAAAATCAGTGCCACTTCCTAGAGAGACAGTAAATAATTCATGTCATATGTTAAAATCACCACAATAATTAATAAATGTGGAGGGAGATACTGTCTGTCCCTACAGATTTTCCCACTAATTTTAGCATTCACCAATAGACACCGTAATGTTTATTATTGTGGCATTCTAAGTGTGATTTTTCAATTTCCTTCTTCCTTCCACATTTACTAATTGGAACTCTTCATAAGGAAGACTTTTCCCTTCTCTTGCATTTATTTAGGTATTCTACCATTTATTTATATCAGTATGAGTTCATGAATATTCACTTTATTCTTTCGGTTAGAATCCAATCCTGTTGTTTATTATGTTTGCTCAGATTGTTCCAGCTTTGGCCATTGAGAGCTCTCTCAAAATGATGCTTGTTTTCCTTTAGCATAATCTCATCTTTTTTCTTTTTCCTTCTCTTTCTTTTTTTAAAGTAATACCCCCATACCTACTGGCACTAAAAGATTATCTCCTTCTTCTATCTCTAGAATCAGTCATTTCTCCAAGGAGCCTTGGCTGCTTCTATTGAAAAATGGTATTTAGAAACCAAGATCTGGGTGCTGAATGTACTCATAGTTACTAGGGTGTCACTGATGTCTAGGCTGTTTCCATCAATAGAGCTAGAAAATTTATGTATGTGTACAAACCTGTATATATCTATATTTTTGTATCTGTCTACCTGGAGAAGGTGTGTGTGTGTGTGTGAGAGAGAGAGAGAGAAAGAGAGAAAGAGAGAAAGAGAGAGAGAGACAGAGAGAGAGAGAGAGCGAGAGAGAGAGAAAGAGATCATAGCATAAACATGAGTCCATATTGATATCTCCAACTCTAATTCACAGAGTTCATTATAGGCTCCCTCTCCCCTCTCCTGCCTTTACTTATTTGTAACTTCTTGTTTCGACAATAAGGAACCTGGTTCTTATAACCTGTAATGTATTTATTTATTTGTGTGTTTAGCCCCATTATAGTACTTTTGGAATTGCTAAACTGTATCCTTGCGAAAAATAAATTTACAATTAGGCTACAGTATTTGTTATACTTCTGTTCTTGTCTGTAGCTTTACGATATCGAAACAAAACACTGTTTTCCAAAGTTACTTAGGCTAGCTCTTTTTCCCCCTTCCCACCTCTTCAGTGAAACTGTGTCATACATTTGTAATAAAGTTAAATTCATTTATTTTAGTCTGTATTTGATCCTAGGATCCTCTGATCCAGTGGAGGGTGTTTTATTAATTTCCATATAGTTATGTTTACTCTCTGTTGTACACTGTGCAATGGGTTTTCACATATGCATAGAATTGTGTAGAAAATATAACAATTTTATTATCCTAAAATTTGTTTTCATGACCCTTTTGTAGCCAAATCCTCCCACAACACATGCCAACTCTTCATCTCTTTCTGTTTCTATAGTTTTACCTTTTACTAAATGCCATCTAAATACAACTGTAAGATACATAGCATTTTGTCTCTGGTGTTTTTCACTTAGCAGAATGCATTGAGACTTACTCATAATGTTGTGTGAATCAATAGTTCTTTCTGTTTTATTGCTGAGTAGTATTTTATGTAATGGATGTACCAGAGTTTTCATCGATATTTTATCCATTCACCTGTTGAAGAACATCTTAATTGTTTCTAGCCCTTGATTGTAATAAATAAAGCTGCTGTGAATATTTGTGTACAGGTTATTACATAAACATATTTCAATTTTCAAGTCACTTGGTTAAACAATGAGGAATGAGATCACTGACTCATATGATAAGTATATGTTTAATTATATAAACTGTTTTCTAAAATGGCTGTACCAGTTTTCATTTTCCCCATTAGTGAATTAGAATTCCTGTTTCTCTGCTGTGTCTTCTTACCAGTGTTTGATATTGTCAGGGATTTCCTCACAGCCATTCCTATAGGTGTGTATTAGTCATGGTATATCATTGTAGCTTTGATTTGCAGTGTCTACTGACTAATTTGTTTATCTGACATTTCATACTTTCATCAGAGAAGTATACGTTTATACATTTTGCCCCTTTTTTGTTGGGTTGACTGTCTTCTTATTGTTGGGTTTTAAGAGTTTTCTACCTATTCTAAACATATGTCCTTTATCAGTTATGTGATTTGTACATATTTTCTCCATCTGTAGCTTGTATTTTCATTCTCTTAACAGTGTCTTTCATAGAACAAATATTTTTTAATTTTTATGAAGTTCAATTTATCCTTTTTTCCATTTATTACTTACACATTTGGTGTTGCATCTAAAAACTTATCGCCAAACCAGAAGTTACACCAATTTTCTCCTATGTTTTCAACATTTGTGTTATATTCGAGGCTGGTTCTGTTGACTGCCTTGCCTCTTGAAAATATGTTCATTTGTTTTTCTCTTATTTCTTTATTGTCTTATAATTTTTGGTTGAAAACCAAACATCCTGTAGTGCAGCAGCAAGTGAAGTAAATAATTTCATGCCTTGAAATAGGTAAACTCCTTTTTTTTTTCTTTTTTCCAGAAACTGGTGAAAGAATGTTGAATCAAGCAGCCGAAACCTGAGCTGGATTTGGGTTTCGGTGTTACTGTGTTTACATTCAGTCCACCACAAACTTAAAATTCCTCTAGCAACATTTTCTGTTTAGGGTAGGGACTGGTTGACCTGAGGATTTTCTCCAGTGATGGTTTCATCTTTAGCTTTAGGTCAGTCCTTTTCTACCCTCCTGACTCTAAATGCATTAGGTCTTTCTCTTGCTCTTGACCTCCCCTAAACCAGCCTGGTGCCCATGTGCTGGAGGGGAGGGGTTGTAGGTGTAGTGTTCACTATGGTGCAGCTTCATTCGTATGGCAAACATTCTAATTCTGGATTTCAGAGGTGAGACCCTCTCTGTATCTTTATTTGTCAGTTGGTGAAGGATACGTAGGGATCCCACTCCTCTTCCAGTGGAAGGGCATTGCTGATGTTCTAGTCACAGGACACATCTAGAGGTGTGTTTCTGTTCTCTTCTCCCAGCTGCACTGGGTCTTGACATGTTTCCTGAGGGCAACAAACTTTGAACACATTTCCCCAGAGCCTTAAGGATTTGTTCCACAGGGGAAATAAAGGACAATAATCCAGGTAGAGCTCTGTGCCTTTTGCTCAACAGTTGCTGTTGCTTATTCCAAGTCTTTGCCACAAGGGTTGTTTTATCCATACTCTCACCATATCCCCAGACGTTTTTGGAAGGAGCTGATAGAAATCTGTGAAGAAGAGAGCCTGTGAGTGGACATAAATGCCCTTTGTTTTAGTAGCTCCCAAGGACACTACAATCCTATGCTCACTATAATCCTATGCTCACCCACAGTCGGCAATTTGTTAATCTTTTTAGGTGAAATTTTTAGGTAACTTCTTCTTACTTGTTTGCATGGCATCTGGCAGCTGCCATAAGCCCTTTCACCCCATCTTTCTTTGCAGAAACCTTTTTATCTGAAATTTGGAAGTGACTGATTGTCTTACAATATGATCTTTTTGGTAGATTCAAGAAAGTTGTGGTTTTACAAGTTATTTAGCGTTTTCAGTTGTCAAAGTAAGATCTATGCTCTTTCTAACTTTCTACATTCTAAGCAGAAACTGGTATTTTCCATTTTATTTTGAGAAAAAGAGAGATCCATTAAAGATTTTTAAGCTAGTCTCTGAAAAGTTCACATCTATATTTTTAAAAGAAAAAATAATACTCTGGTTGTACCACGCAGAGTAGATTGGGGAGACTAAAGGTTTTCAGAGAAATTAGGAGGCTGTTACAATTACCTGGGGAAAAGATGAGCAAATCCTAAACATGGCATGGCCTGGGACAGAAAGTTAAAGATAAATTTGAGAAATTTAGGATTCAACAGGACTTCCTGACAGATTATGAACATGGGTGCCTGTAGGCATATTCACACACTTAAAAGTGCTAGAATGTGGTCTACAGGCGAGTGAACATTGTGCCCATGTTTCTACCTAGACAATAAAGAGGATAGTGGTAAAGGAGTCAAGACAATATTAAGATTTTAAGTGAAGCAGAGTTGTGAAAAGAATATGTAGGTGGGTGTTATCTTGTGAAAACAGGTGGCTAGTTCACTGAAAGGGCTGTGAACAGGCAGGACAGAGGATCACAAAATTAATTTTGGGCAAATCAGTAAATGGATACATAAATTAATACATAAAGAAATTGCAGCATCAATATGGAGCTATAACTACTTAATAATCACAATGATTTATTTTTTATTCCAGCAAGGGCAATAGGTTTTGTCATATTTAAGAGCTTAGTGGAAATAATTTGTGTAAATTGAAATGCTCCATAAAATGTGAGCTGAGCTACTGCAGCCTTTTCCTGGCTAGGATGCTGAGGCATTGTCTCATGGCTCCTCCATCACTGGAATTCCCAAACACTGTGTGCTAATTGCATAGGCTGATTAGTATAACATTTATTTTGTTATAATCTGCCAGAGGCCACTTAATAAACCTAATATGTCAACCATAGGTTTGGGAACAATTAAAAGAAATTTATAGTGTGAAGGCATTTAAGGTCCTGGTAGGAAAGAAATGTTTAATGCCAATTTCCTAATTCATCTTTTAGAAGCCAAAAAGAGATTGTTAGATTTTAAACATGTTAATAAAACAGTGATTGTTATATGGAAAAAAATAAGGCAAAATGTTTATATCATGATGTCACGGACTTACTCCTTCCTCTCTCTCTCTTGCAAGGATTTATGGAGCTCCATTTTATCAGACCTCTGTCTTTGGTGTTTTGAAAGCAAAAATGAGAATCTCCCTCTTGGAGGATGCCCATAACAAACATTTGCTAATGTAACATTATGGGTGTTAATCTCAGTGGGACAGAAAAGAAAAGGGAGGAGCTATACTACTTGAATTAGAATTGTAGAACTTATCCATTCAAATGAGCATTGTTCTTCAAAATGATCACTTTGAAAAAATTATGTACTTCCCACTTGTGTTCTAATTACTTAAAATAGTTTAGAGACTTTGCTCTTGGAGCTATCTTCAGAAAATATTTGTAAGTTATAAAAAATTATTTTATGATTTTCTTCTATTTTTATCAAATTATAATAACTAGCTCAGTTTTTTTTAGTAAGTGGCTAAATAGATGCCCCATGAAACATACTTCTGTACTCCAATAAGTTTAAGAAAATCTACTCATGCTCTTCCCTCATTTGATGTATATTAACAGATCCAATCTCTAAGAAGGTCTACAGCAAACTTAAAACTTAACTTTGTAGACCAGTGCTTCTGCTACTTACTCTATTTCATGAACTCTAAGATGTCATCTATTATAAGATGCCCCATTCATTTATATACCCCCCCCTCCTTTTTTTTTGAGACAAGGTCTCGCTCTGTCAACTGCCATCTTGGCTCAATGCAGCCTTAATCTCCCAGACTCAATTGATCCTCTCACCTCAACCTCCTGAGTAACTGGGACTACAGGTATGTGCCATCATGCCCTGCTAATGTTTGGTATTCTTTTTTTTAGAAACGGGGTTTCACTATGTTGACCAGACTGGTCTCAAACTCCTGGCCTCAAGTGATCCACCCGCCTTGGCCTCCCAAAGTGCTGGGATTACAGGCATAAGCCTCCACACCCAGCTTCTGTATCTTAAAAAACAAAACAAAACAAAAATGCCAATTAAGACTCAATGCTTTCTTAAGATTTAAAATATGTTTTAGACTTATTGAAATAATTCTTCACATATCACTTAGACAAATATTTTATTATATATTATTCTTGAGGATATATATACACATATATATGTGTAAATATATACATATGTCATTTAAGATAATTCTAAAACTTTGTGGACAGACAAAACATCCACTCTTCTGAATGACTCTTTGCCCCAGAGTTGCTGATATCCATGCTTTTTCACCAACATCCCTATCTGTACCATGGAGAATATTGTTGATGCAGGTTTTTAAAATGTATTTCACTATTGTCTCCATGATTTTTATCCAAGCCACTGACACCTATTCAGCAAGCATTGATGTAGTTGTGTAGGGAAAACAAGTGCATCAAAACCATCACCTATTCATAGTAGCCAAGATTTGGAAGCAACCTAAGTGTTCATCAATAGATGAATAGTGAAAGAAAATCTGGTACATATACACAATGGAGTACGAGTCAGCCATAAAAAATGAGATCCTGTCATTTGCAACAACATGGATGGAACTGGAGATCATTAAGTTAAGCGAAATAAGTCAGTCACAGAAAGATAAACATATGTTATAACTTTTTTGTGGAATCTATAAATCAAAACAATTGAACTTAAGGACATAGAGAGTAGAAGGTTGGTTACCAGAGGCTGGAAAGGGTAGTGTGGGGCTGGGTGGGAATGGTTAATGGGTACAAAAAAGTAAGACCTACTATTTGAATAGCACAACAGGGCGGCTGTAGTCAATAATAATGTAATTGCACATTTTAAAATAACTAAAAGAATATCATTAGACTGTTTGTAACACAAAGGATAAATGCTTGAGGGTGTGGATGCCCCATTTTCCATGATGTAGTTACTATGCATTGCATACCTGTAACAAAACATCTCATGTACCCTGTAAATACCTACAACGTACCCACAAAAATTAAAAATGTAAAAAGAGAGAAAAAAAATCACCTGATAGTGACAGCAAGGTGCATTTTAATTTTAGACATGTTAAAATTTGAAATAAAAACAATTTGTTATAGAACTAGTGAAAAGAATCATATCCTCACAGGATCCTTGTTCATAAATCCAATGGAGTGGGGTTTTACTGGGAGCTTTTGAGAAAGCTGATCTATCCTGCTTGATCAAAGTTGGACTAAAGCTAGTGATAGCCAATCTCCTGTAAAATAATGATTTAATCACTGCATATCATAGCAACATTAAACTCAGGGAGCTCAAAACGAAGTTCCTGGAAGACACGTAATGCAGTGGTTGTGAGTACAAAATCTGCAGCCAGCTGGTCTCAATTTGTATTCTTGCTTTCCCGCTTATTAGCTTTGTAAGAATATGGGCACATTACTTAACCTCTCCACGTGTCAGTTTTTCATCTTTAAAGTGGGGAGACTAAGGACACCTACCACATAGTGTTATTCTGAGGCTTTACATTAAAAAGAAAAAAAAAGGGCGAATAAAGCCCTTAGCATGGTCACTGTCTGTAGTCAACACGCTTTAGCTATTGTTATTATTTTCTCAGGCATTCACAACAAGCAACCACCTTTCTCAATTTAGCTCTGAAAGAATCTTGGTTATTTATGAAAATTACGATGACTCCTAGAGGGTTAATAATTTATCACATGAAAAGGTTCTCAGCAATATGCTACAGGGTCTGATAACGATTACTGAAGTGTGGCTGTTTAAAAAATACTTTTGGCAGTGACAGTATTATCAAAATAAGCACATGGCCGCCCACATGCCTATTATGAAAATGACTAGATTCATTTGAAAACAGCAGTGTGACTACTACCATATCTCTTTGCACTGCAGGTAAATTGTATAGAAACTTTTCTGTCTTCTGCATTCCATCTTTCTCACCTCCCAGGTCCAATCCATTTGAAAGTCCTAGGAAAGACAGTATGAAAAACAATGGAAAAAAATGGTTTTTTTCCCCACTTCCTAAATGTATAATTTGGGCAATCTAATTAATCTTTCTGGGCCCTGATTTTATCTATGAAATATGGATACTACAAATACCTATGTCACAGAGTTGTTATTACTACTGGCATTGGTATTATTATCACGATATTATTTTCTATTGCAGCTGTAACAAATTATCATAAACTTTGCAGCTTGAAAGTACTATACTACTGCTCTGGAGGTCTAAAGTACAAACTGGATCTCACTGGGCCAAAATCAAGGTGTTAGCAACACCGGGTTCCTTCTGACAGTTCTAGGGCAGAATCTGTTTCCTTGCCTTTACCAGTTTCTAGAGGCTGCCTGCATTCCTTAATTCGTTGCTCCTTCCTCCATCTTCAAAGCCAGCAGTGCATCACCGCATGTCTCTGACACTTCCTCTCTTGCCTCCCTCTTTCCCTCATAAGAACCCTCACAATTACATTGGGCCCACTGGAATAATTTCCTCATTGCAACGTCAGCTGATTATCAAACTCAATGCTTCCTTGTTATATAACAACATATTCACAAGTTGCAGAGATTAAGACATGGACATCTTTAGAGGGCCATTATTCCACCTATCATCATCATTCTAACAATTAGGTGTCGCTGCATAACACGTTATCCCCAAAAGATAGTAGCTTAAGTTAACATTTATCATCTCACAGTTTCTCTGGGTCAGAAATTTGGTTGCAACTTAACTGGGTCCTCTGATTCTGAGCCTTTCATAGGTTTCAACCAAGGTGTCCATTGGGTCTTCAGTCATCTCAAAGCTTGACTGTGGGGGAATGGAGGGAGATCTACTCCCAAGTTCACTCATGTGATTGTAGGCAGAATTCATCTTTTCCTGGACCATTAGCTGGAGATCGCCTCCCTAGGTTCCTTACCATGTGGGGCCTCTCGCACAGAACGGCTAACAACATGGCGGCTGGCCTCATCAGAATGAGCAAGCAAGAGAAGAGAGAGAGAGAGAGAGAGAGAGAGAGAGCATACTAACAATAAGTCACAGTATTTTGTAATAAAACCTTGGAAATGACACTCCATTACCTTTGCCTCATTTTATTCACTAGAAGCAAGTCACTAGGTCCAGCTATATTCAAGGGGAAGTGGCTGCACAACAGCATAAACACCAGGAGGCAAAAATTTTTGGAAGCCATCTTAGAAGCTGGCCCACCACACTTGCTATAATTATTGTTCCAGTCATATCTATCTTCTTCAATTCCTAACATTTTAGCCCAACCCTTTACCTACTTAATATATTAGAATATTAGGGATGGAGCCTCTGTGATTTTATTGTGCATCGCCAAGAGCTACAACTCTCTACTGTGCCCCTACAATAGTAATTTATGTATGATGCACCATGACTGAGTCATTCTTTATTCAAAATCCCTTCCCAACATTTTGTGTCATTTGTAGTAGAAAGTACAAGCTCCAAATTCGCTTAGAAGTGCCTCTCTAATGAATCTCTGCTTCTCCAGCTTTGCTTCCAGCTGTCTCTACCTCCCTCACAGTACGGGCTCCTTTGATGCCTCACGGTTCACATCCTTCCTAAGCACTGGGCTGCTTGCCATTTCCGTGCCTTGGCCAATGCTGTGTTCTCCCATCTACTCCAAGCAACCCCTACAACATACCTACTTTTTAAAAAGTTGTGTTTCTTGGACAAATCCAAACTAATGTTTTATACAATGTTTATAAACATGTTTATAAAAGCAGTGTAAAGTATAATGAATAACAATAAAACAAAAAGCTATGAACCCACCAAATAGCTTAAGAAAAGAACATTGTCTTTAACTTCGAAGTTTCCTCTATTTCCCTCCTGATATTCTATCCCTTTCTTTCCTTCACAAAAGTAATCACAATCCTAAATTTTATATTTATAATTCTCTTGTATTTGTTTAAAATTGTAACATGTATGTTTGCATACCTAAATAAAAATATTGTTCAGTTGTGTATGTTGCATGGAACTGTGCAGTTATTAGAGCCATATTTTTCCCTGTAGCTGAAATGCAGCCATTTTTACCTTTGTATAGCAATCAGTTTTATGAACATATCTCAATTTGTTTATCCACTGTCTGATTAGACGTGATCTACTCTCAGTGTTTCTGCTATTAATGAAATTGTTACCATAAAATTATTATCTATGTCCATTGGTACCCGTGTGAAAATGTTTTTCTGGGGTATACACTTAGGAATGGATTTGTTGGCTTATTAGTATGTGATATTCAAATTTACTAGATACCAAAGATTTTCCAAATATGTTTGTACCCATATACACACCTGCTAGCAGTATATGAAAGTTCTTGCAGTTACATATTCTTGCTATTACATCATATTGTTAGACTTTAAAACCTTTTTGCCAATATGGTAGATGTTAGTAGTTGCTCGTTGTGTCTTCAATTTGCATTGACCTAATCACTAATAAGTGGAACAACTTTTCCCTTGCTTGTTGACCATTCAGGTTGCTTCTTCCACAAAGTGCAGTCTGACTTGTTGGCTCATTTTCTTGTAAGGTCAGGAGTTCTTTGTATACTTTGCACCACAGTTATTACATTTTGTAGTTTTTCTTCTATCCTGTTTTTGATGTGTTTTGATAAATAGATGCTCTTATGTAAAGGCAGTCAATTTGACTTACACTTTAAATTTTCACTTGCTTTTATATATCTTCTTTAAGAAGTCCTCCTATTCAAGGTCAGAAAGCTCCTATATTTTATCTTCTTTAAAGTTTTGACTTCGACATTCAAATTTTTAATCAATTGAGATTATATCTTATGTATGGTATGAAGTAAAATTAAATTTCATCATTTCCTTCATGGCTAATCAGTTGTTAGAGCATTATTAATGTATTCATTACATAGTCCGTCATTTCTATTTATAGCCACTGGTTCATAAATAAAGTTGACAATTATTTTTCTTTTTCTGGGCTCTTGATTCTCTTCCATTTGTCAAATTTTCTATCACTGAACTGCATAATTTATTGCAATCATTATATTTTTATAATTATTTTTGTCTGACAAGGCAAGTTCTTACTCTTTTAAAAAAATTATTCTAATTATTCTTTAACTTTCCTTTTCCAGATTTTGGGATTAACTAGTCATAGTTGAGATTTGAATTGTCTTATATTCTGAATATTAACTCATGTTTGGAATATCAAGGGTAGGTGATACTGAGAAAATTACTGAAAACACACACACAGACATATACACACAGTGCAACATTTACATTTATTTCCTTCAATAAGCTAAACAGAGAACTAATTAGTGGAGATGGGGCAAAGTTTTATCCATTACCTTAGTAAGATTGGCCATCTTTCTGCATCAGCTACTGCTGACTTCCAATAGAGTGACATAGCGACTTCTAGAAATATTTTTTTCTTTCAGTCTGCACAAAGATTGAAGTAATCTATGTGTGGTTCTAAAAAATAAAACAAAACAAAACAAAACAAAAACAACAACAACAAAAAACTCAGTTCAGCATTTTACAGAGAAATGCAGACCGATGTGTATTGTATGCTTAACGGCACTCAGCAGACTGTACTTCAGTGACAAAACTTTTACTATGGGACTTGTTTACACCTGCCAGAAGTAAGTGTGTATGTTTGTTTCTCCCAAATATAAATAACTTATTTATGGTACTTTATTTTTAGTATAAACTTTTTTTAAAAATAAATTCGTCTCAAAAATATATTCAAAAACCAGCTTCACATAATCAAGTTTATGCCATTTCTTAAGAAAAATATGCTTATAATTTGTCATAGTGAAAATAATTCATTAAAATTTAGGTTTCTGGGGAAAAGGTGTAAGACACTTTTATAAATATTTATAAAAATTACATATATCACTGATTAGAATTGTTCTGAATTAATAGAAGAACGGAAGAATTTGGAAAGAATTGTCAACTTTAAGACATTGAGTCTTTCAATCCATGAATATAGTATGTCATTGTATCTATTCAGGTATTCTTCATTGTTCTTAATAAAGTTTCATAATTTTTTCCTTAAAGATGTTCTACATCCTTTGTTAAATTTAATCCCTAAATATACTTTGTATATTTATTGACACTGTTATAAGTAATACTTTTTAAACTTTTATTTTCTAACTGGTACTGCTATATAAAATTTTAATTAATTTTATATTGATTTTGTACCTAGAAAACTTTCTAACTTCTCTTATAATGGTGGTAATTTTTAATATATTCTTTTGCATTTTCTACAAAGTCAATCTTATCATAGAATAGTGATAGGTCATACATATTGCATATTTATTCCTTCTCTCTTTTTTTCTGTGATCAATCTTGTCAGAAGTTTGTGTATTTTATTAGTTGTATTAGTTTCCTATATCTGCTGTAACAAAATACCACAAACTTGGTAGCTTAAAACAACACACATTTATTCTTGTACTGTTCTGGAAGTCAATAGTGTGCAATGAATCTCACAGGGCCATGATCCAATTGTTAGCAAGGCTACATTGCTTCTGGAGGCTCCATGGGGGCATCTATTTCTTGCTTCTTTGGATCCTTGTCAATATATTCCTTGCTCCCAAGATCTGCCTTTGGCAAGTTAGAAACCCAAAAGAGCTGATGATGTAGCTCCAGCTCAAGTTCAAAAGCCTAAGAATGAGGGTATTTGGTGCTGTAACTTATAATATATAATCCTGGCAGGATCAAGACACAAGAATAATCAATGTTTTGGTTTGGATACACGCAGGAAAAGACCAATATCCCCGCTCACATAGGGAGAGGAAGTTCCCTCTAACTCAGCCTTTTTGTTCTGTTTAGGTCTTCAACTGACTGGATGCAGCCCATCTATGTTGAGAGGGGTAATTGTCTTTATTCAACCTACCGATTCATATGTTAATCTCATCCAGAAACACTCTGACAGACACATCAAGAATATTTGTGCAAATATCTGGGCACTCCATGGTGCAGTCAAGTTGACACATACAATTAGCCATCACACTTGGCTTGTGGCTACATAATGCCAATCTCTGCTGCTTTTGTCACATTGTCTTCCTTCTGTGACATTCTTACCTCCTTATACTATCTGTGATTACATTTCAGACACAACCAAATAATTCAGGATAATCTCCCATTCTCAAAATTCTTAATTTATATCTGCAAAGTTTCTTGCCACAGAAGGTAAAATTCACACAACTCAGGGATTAGGGCGTGGATACATTTGGGGAAGGGGTTGTTCAACCTACCCCATTTCAGAACCAACTTTTGAGTCTGCTGATACTTTCTTTTTTTATTATTATTATACTTTAAGTTCAGGGTACACGTGCACGACGTGCAGGTTTGTTACATAGGTATACACGTGCCATGTTGGTTTGCTGCACCCATCAACTCATCATTTAGGTATTTCTCCTAATGCTATCCCTCCCCCAGTCCCCTATCCCCCAACAGACCCCGGTATGTGATGTTCCTCTGCCTGTATCCATGTGTTCTCATGGTTCAACTCCCACTTATGAGTGAGAACATGCAGTGTTTGGTTTTCTGTCCTTGTGATAGTTTGCTGAGAATGATGGTTTCCAGCTTCATCCATGTCCCTGCAAAGGACATGAACTCATCCTTTTTATGGGCTGCATAGTATTCCATGGTGTGTATGTGCCACATTTTCTTTATCCAGTCTATTATTGATGGACATTTGGGTTGGTTCCAAGTCTTTGATATGGTGAATATAGTTCTGCAATAAACATACATGTGCATATGTCTTTATAGTAGCATGATTTATAATCTTTTGAGTATATACCCAGTGATGGGATTGCTGGGTCAAATGGTATTCCTAGTTCTGGATCCTTGGGGAACCACCACACTGTCTTTCACTATGGTTGAACTAATTTACACTCCCACCAATAGTGTAAAAGGATTCCTATTTCTCCATATCCTCTCCAGAACCTGTTGTTTCCTGACTTTTTAATGATCGCCATTCTAACTGGCATGAGATGGTATCTCATTGTGGTTTTGATTTGCATTTCTCTGATGACCAGTGATGATGAGCATTTTCTCATATGTCTGTTTGCAGCATAAATGTCTTCTTTTGAAAAGTGTCTGTTCATATCCTTTGCCCACTTTTTGATGGGGTTGTTTGTTTTTTGTTTTTGTTTTTGTAAATTTGTTTAAGTTGTTTATAGATTCTGGATATTAGCCCTTTGTCAGATGGATAGATTGCAAAAATTTTCTTCCATTCTGTAGGTTGCCTGTTCACTCTGATGATAGTTTCTCTTGCTGTGCAGAAGCTCTTTAGCTTAATTAGATCCCATTTGTCTATTTTGGCTTTTGTTGCCATAGATTTTGGTGTTTTAGTCATGAAGTCTTTGTCCATGACTATGTTCTGAATGGTATTGCTTAGGTTTTCCTCTAGGGTTTTTATGGTTTTAGGTCTTACATTTAAGTCTTTAATCCATCTTGAGTTAATTTTTGTATAAGATGTAAGGAAGGGATCCAGTTTCAAGTCTGCTAATACTTTTTACCTTTGTTTTTATTATTGCTTCCCTTTGGGTGTTATTGATTCCCTGTTTGCTTTAGTTGGATGTGAAGTTTATCAACATTTTTTCCATTTCTAATATTAGAATTGAGAGTTATATATTTTTCTCCAAATATTTCTTTGGGTGCATTCCACAAGTTTTAGTATATAAAATTTGTACTATTATCTAATTCTAATTATTTTAAATTTGCCTTTGTGATTTCTTCTTTGACCTATGAGTAATTTACACATGGTTTTAAATTTCCAAACATATGAGAATTTTATTTTTGTACTGAGCCTACTCTAAATGCATTATGCGATCTATAGGATATTAATTATTTAAAATTGAGAACTGGTTTATGGCAGTATGTGACACATTTTTGTGTAAGATCAATGAGTACAATGTTCTCTACATACAAGCTCTACTCTAATCCTACTGCTGCAGGACTTCTTTTCTCCGTCACTTTGCAAGCCAGAGACTCCTGGCTGGTGACACACCACCTGGGCCTTGCTCAGCCACACTGATATGCCCCAGTACTATATAGCTTGTACCCACATTCAGCAGTTCTTGAGCTCCTGTACCCTACCCAAGAAGAATGAGAATATGGTGGACATTGAAGGGTGGGGAGGGTGGTGAAGAATTTTACTGAGCGATGGAACAGCTCTCAGCAGAGAGGATGCAGCAGGGCGATTCTGCTACTGGAAGGTGGGAAAACCTCCCATGTGTCTGGTTTCAGGGCCTGTTATGGACTCAGAATGGGGAGTGAATGCTGACTGGCTTGTAAGTATGCAAAGTGAAGACACCACTCAAAGGTGAGTATGACAGTGTAGAAAACCAATTAGGAAAGGGTAGATATATGTGAAATAGGTGAAGGGTGGAGATCAATCAGAGGAAAGTGCACCAAACAGGAAGACAAGTTCTCAATCCAGTCCAAGGATTTAATTTGTAGCTTAGCATCTAGCTTTAAACTGTCTTTGGCTTGGAGGTGGGGTTTCACCAGAGACCAGTTTCTGCCTAGGCATTTGGCTGTTTCCTGTTGCTCTCACTACTCCCACTTCTAATCTTGCTCATCATTCTTCAGTTGGTTTCCAAGAAGCCTCCCCTGACTCCTGGACTAAGTGTCCACTTGTATTCTTCCATTGTGCTCCAGGTATAACTAAGCAAAACTTTTTTCAGTACTGTAGTGCTGTTTCCTTCATTTAATCTCCTACAAGTTCATAAGATGCTCAAGGATAAGAAGTAGATTTTATTCGTGTTTGTCTTTTCTGTTCCCAGCACTTTATCTGCTATATAAGTACTTGGTAAATAGTTATCAACCTAAACAACCAAATGAAGCAAATTTCTTAAAAAGCTTCCCTGCCCCACTCTCCTCTTTCATGTAAATAATATTTACTGCACTCTAGAAATAATGCCAATCTGCCACAATAAAATTAGTGGAAAGCAGTGCAAATTTTCTTCTCTATTAAAAAAATACCAAGGGGGAAATCAGTATTTTATCTAAAAGGTGTTACTTATCAAGGCAAAAGTGCTTATTTATCAAAGTCATATGCAGGTCAATGAAATGAGAACATGTAACCACTGAATTTAATTTTTGACTCTCAATAAGTGCATATGCCTTAATTCTGCTGAAATTACAATGTTGCGTGAACATATAGGTAAACTATGACAGAGATTACCTGTATGGAATCTAGGATATTATTAAGAAATAATAATGTTTATGTCTTTGAAACAAAGAAAATTCTGACTTGAACTCATTGTAGACTCAGAGTCAGAAAAAAATTATAAATCTTCTGGCCTAGCCCAATTCTTACATGATTTTACTAAGATCCAAGGTAAACAATGAAGTTTTGGCTTGAACATCTCCACCAATAGAATACTCATTACCTCTAACATTTTTAAGCTCAAAATTATTGTCTATCAGGGATATGCTACTCTGGTAGTGAAGTAAGTAATTCAATTAAATAAGGAAATAGAGTAACTCATTTTCTTAAAATTCAGTAAAATTCCTTTTTTTCCCTATACAAATAAATCTTCTCTCCCTGCATCATCTGTTTTTCTCAGTTTTGAGTGTAGCAGTCATCATAGCATTGTTTATCTGATCTAAAAAGCAATCCCCACACCAAGTAAACTTTCTATGAATAAATCTTAAACTTGGACTATTCAGTAGAAGAAAAATAAATTTCTTTTACAACACCTGCAACATTAAAGAATCTCCCAATTTGGAGCATAACAAGTATTAAATAATGTCATCTATTAGTCAAACTTAATTTGACTACAGTTAATCATTTTAAATTCCCAAATATGTGGAGAAAATTTTGAAATGTGCTCTCAATTTAGAACTAGAGAATTCTAAAGTACAGGAAAATGTTTGTAACTCAAGGAAGGTTAAGTAATGTCTGAATTCCTTCAAATACAGGAGGTCCTAGAAGTGAAAACAGGGTTTTACCATATTGTTCAGACTGGTCTCAAACTCCTGACCTCAGGTAATCCTCCTGCCTTGGCCTCCCAAAGTGCTGGGATTACAGGAGTGAGCCACTGCTGCTGGTCCCATCTCTTTGTATTTAATTCTGGAAGTGTGGTAAAGACAAGGATGGGGATGCTAGCAGATATCATAATAGAAAATACCTAGTACTGAGGCCACAAGTGCCATAAATATTTACCCTTTTTCACTAAAAGTTTTTGCCTCAGTTAATGATGGTTTCATTGCAAAAACGCAAAGTCCATGTTTTCTCCTGTCCCTGTAGCCGTAGTCTTTTCTATGTAACTATGCAGTGCCGTGTCACTCTGACTCTGGGCTAGGCCACATGACTTGCCTTAGACAAAGGAATATTAATAAGTTAATATACACCGAAGTTTGAATAGTGCTTGGGTGTAGAGATTCATCTAGCTCTTCTACCTCTGTCTTTCCCATGAGATCATGCCCAGGCTATCCTGCTAGGGGGATGAAAGACATGTGGGGCAAAGTCAAGTCTGTCCAGCCAGCAGCCAGACAACTGCAAATGCCAAAGTCACCATCTGACAGACATACAAGTGCTTCCAGTTGAGACCAGAAAAGCTGTTCAGACTGAATTACTGACTCACAAATTTATGAACTGGTATTTATATGAAATAAATACCTATTTTTTTAAGTCAATGTGTTTTGGATTTAATTTAATTAATTAATTTATTTATTATTATTTTAGATGGAGTCTTGCTCTGTTGCCCAGGCTGGAGTGCAGTGATTCGATCTCAGTTCACTGAGATCTCTGCCTCCAGGGTTCAAGCAATTCTCCTGTCTCAGCCTACC
>NW_012114821.1:19161180-19165936 GCF_000951035.1 Colobus angolensis palliatus | reverse complement strand
TAGGATTACAGGCATGTGCAACCACACCTGGCTAATTTTTGTATTTTTATGGGGGACGGGGTTTTACCATATTGTTCAGACTGGTCTCAAACTCCAGGGTTCAAGCAATTCTCCTGTCTCAGCCTACCAAGTAGCTAGGATTACAGGCATGTGCCACCACACCTGGCTAATTTTTGTATTTTTATGGGGGACGGGGTTTTACCATATTGTTCAGACTGGTCTCAAACTCCTGACCTCAGGTAATCCTCCTGCCTTGGCCTCCCAAAGTACTGGGATTACAGGAGTGAGCCACTGCTGCTGGCCCCATCTCTTTGTATTTAATTCAATAGACACTTATTTCCTTTAGTTCTCTCCCTTGTCACTACAAAACACCCCATGATTTGACAGCTTGGAAGTCAACTTTTAGGGTGAGTAAAACAGCATTCACAAGGAACAAGGAATTTCCCTCAAAGCAAGCATCAGGAATAGTGTGGTAAAATGGAGAGTAATAGGATCCAAAATAGTAATGGCAAAGGCTCTTCACCCATCAACACTATTTCCGCTGTTCTCACTTCTTCAGCACACATGGAAGTAGGACCTATGATTTAAGCACATCTCCCAAGTTCATATTGTCCACCACAATTAGTGAGATTCTCAGTAAAAGAGGAGGGTGATGCCAAGTAGAGAACAGCTATTAAAAACACAAAAGCAACACACGGAACAATTTATTGTGGCAGAAGCAAAATAAATGGACATGAGAGAAATAGCACTTTCAATATCCACACTAAAATGTTCAAAGAAGGAAGTAAGGATATTGGAAATGTCAAGGAAAAAGAAACACAATTAAAGAAACAAGCAAATATGGAATAATTGAAAATAAGCAGTATAAAAACAGAACTGTTAAAGAGTTGACTAGGGAGGTTAAATAATATAATACATTCCATCAAAAAATGAAATACTGGCCTGAAATATCAAGCCTAGGACTTTCAAACAAGGCAGAAATGTAGCATTAATAGTGAAAGAAACCTTAAGCAATATAAAGAATAGAAGAAAAATTTTTCATATCCATATAATAAGCATTATAAAATCAGATAAAAATAAAGGAGAGAAAATATATAACAATTAGCAATATTTCAAAATTAAAGAAATGTATAAGAATCTGATTAAATGGGCTCATAAAGATTAGAAAAGTAAAAATTATAACTAATTATGAAATTTAAGATTATCTAAATTAAACGGAAAAATTTCCATGAGTAAAAACGGATCACCCAAAAGGAAATGACAAGAATCATGTAGGCCTGAGATGAAAATTAATAGAGTAATAATAATGAAGTGGTAAAGGAAAGAAATTGCAGATGTGGGATATCATAACCAGCTAAATTATCACTTAAATATGCTGCTGCAGTGCAAATATTCTCAAGAATTAATCTCTTAGAAATTTTAGCACAGCTAGACCCTTTCTAAAAAGAAAGTCTTAGAGTAAGTAATCCAGAAGAAAGACTATGAAAGCAGTAAGATATAGGAATTATATAATGTAATAACTGATCCCCCAAATATTAAAGTGTATCCATAGTACATTTCTAAGTAATAACTATATGGTGATATAGAAGGACCAAGAAGAAAGACCAAAAGAAGTGAGAGAGAGCTTTACAGGTATTGCTAAACTTAAGAGGTTGATTGGAAAAAATAAATAAATAACTATAAGCCCAATAAGTTAGGGGTAGCTCCATGAAATTGAAAGAGAATAGAATACCTTCCAACTACCAGAATGACATTTAGTCTATGGAACTTAGTGAAAGAGACAGATAAAAACCAAAAATAAGATAATGCAAATAGAAAACATGAAATGAGATTGCAGAAATAAGTGAAATTTGTAATAAATTTAACTGGGTAAATATGCTCATCAAAAGACAAAGATTTCAACTGGGTAATCTGACAGCGGCAATGTGAAGTATTTACCATACCCTATTTCTTCTTCTTGGGTACACAGGAGAAAAAGGTATATTCTAGTTTTCCTTACAGCTAAAGTGGGACATGTGCCTGGTTTCTGAACTGCGGTAATTGGCCAGAAGTGATGGAAGTCATTTTGAACCCTGGTCCTTAAAAATGTGATGCTCTAATTGCTCCTTCCCCTACTGGATTGGTCTTAAAACTTAGGTGTTACAGATCTTGTGGCATGCTCCTGAATTATGGAGTAGAACCATTTGGCATAGAGCCATGACAAACAGTTTTGTTTCTCCCATCAAACCAGATGTGAGAGAGAAAAAATAAATTGTTTTGATTTTTTCTTTTTCTTTTTTATTTGTTACTACCTATTAGCATAACCCCATCCTGACTAATATTGAGAGAAAGGGTTTTCACCATAAATTAATTCTAAAAGACAGTCCAAATAAAGAAAGATTCTTTTGAAGACTGTTAAGCTGAAAGTAAAAATATTGTTCAAGGACATCATTCCCTGCATTGATAAGGATCTGGCCTCTCTGGTGCTGACTTTAGTTTAAGAATCAAGAAAATGATATGCTTATATGTCTTCTCATAAAGTAAGGCAAGATGATTTCTAGTGTAAACTCCTCTGGAATTGCACTGTAAGCCTGAATTGAAAATAACAGAGGTGCTATAAAAATTTAGCATTTTGCTCAACTCTGGCAGGACATAGGCTTCATGAAAAGTGTCTCTTGGCAGCCATGCACCACATAGAAAAAAAGCAATGAAACAGTCGCACAAAGATATGCTGCTCTGTTCTTGGTTGCTTAACTACTGTATTTTCATTAAGTCCTGATACTCTCATTAAAGAAATGAGGAATATATAAATTTATGAGTCATAAATTTATACCAGGTATGTATTTATTCTTTTCCTACCAATTCATAAGCTATGTATAATGCTGAACACACTTAAAAAGAAGAGGATGGAAAATAATATACTGGGCAATGTGAAAGAAATATGATTAGCAGGGGGGAGGTTCCAAGATGGTCTAATAGGAACAGCTCCAGTCTACAGCTCCCAGCGTGAACAGCGCAGAAGATGGGTGATTTCTGCATTTCCAGTTGAGGTACCGGGTTCATCTCACTGAGGCTTGTCGGACAGTGGGTGTAGGACAGTGGGTGCAGCCTACAGACCGTGCGCTGAAGCAGGGCAAGGCATCACCTCACTGGGGATGCATGAGGGGTTGGGGAATTCCCTTTCCAAGCCAAGGGAAGCCGTGACAGAGGGCACCTGGAAAATCAGGTCATTCCCACCCTAATACTGCACTTTTCCAATGGTCTTAAGAAATGGCACACCAGGAGATTATATCCTGCACCTGGCTGGAGGGGTCCCATGCCCACGGAGACTTCCTCACTGCTAGCACAGCAGTCTGAGATCAAACTACAAGGCTGCAGCGAGGCTGCGGGAGGGGCATCTGCCATTGCTGAGGCTTGAGTAGGTAAACATAGGGGCCGGGAAGCTCAAACTGGGTGGAGCCCACCACAGCTCAAGGAAGCCTGCCTGCCTCTGTAGACTCCACCTCTGGGGGCAGGGCATAGCTGAACAAAAGGCAACAGAAACTTCTGCAGACTTAAATGTCTCTGACAGCTTTGAGGAGAGTAGTGGTTCTCCCAACACAGGGTTTGAGATCTGAGAACAGACAAACTGCCTCCTCAAGTGGGTCCCTGACCCTTGAGTAGCCTAACTGGGAGGCACCTCCCAGTAGGGACCGAATGACACCTTATATGGCCAGGTGCCCCTCTGAGACAAAGCTTCCAGAGGAATGATCAGGCGGCAACATTTGCCGTTCTGCAATATTTGCAGTTCTGCAGCCTCCACTGGTGATATCCAGGCAAACAGGGTCTGGAGTGGACCTCCAGCAAACTCCGACAGACCTGCAGCTGAGGGTCCTGACTCTTAGAAGGAAAATTAACAAACAGAAAGGACATCCACACAAAAACCCCATCTGTACATCACCATCATCAAAGACCAAAGGTAGATAAGATCACAAATATGGGGATAAAACAGAGCAGAAAAGCTGAAAATTCTAAAAATCAGAGTGCCTCTCCCCCTCCAAAGGAATGCAGCTCCTCCCCAGCAATGGAACAAAGCTGGACAGAGAATGACTTTGATGAGTTGAGAGAAGAAGGCTTCAGAAGATCAGTAACAACAAACTTCTCCGAGCTAAAGGAGGATGCTTGAACCCATCGCAAAGAAGCAAAAAACCTTGAAAAAAGATTACATGAATGACTAACTAGAATAAACAGAGTAGAGAAGACCTTAAATGTTCTGATGGAGCTGAAAACCCTAGCATGAGAACTACGTGACAAATGCACAAGCTTCAGTAGCCTATTCAATCAACTGGAAGAAAGGGTATCAATGATTGAAGATCAAATGAATGAAATGAAGTGAGAAGACAAGTTTAGAGAAAAAAGAGTAAAAAGAAATTAACAAAGCCTCCAAGAAATATGGGACTATGTGAAAAGACCAAATCTACATCTGATTGGTGTACCTGAAAGTGATGGGGAGAATGGAACCAAGTTGGAAAACCCTTTCAGGATATTATCCAGGAGAACTTCCCCAACCGAGCAAGGCAGGCCAACATTCAAATTCAGGAAATACAAAGAATGCCACAAAGATATTCCTTGAGAAGAGCAACTCCAAGACACATAATTGTCAGATTCACCAAGGTTGAAAGAAGGAAAAAATGTTAAGGGCAGTCAGAGAGAAAGGTCGGGTTACCCGCAAAGGGAAGCCCATCAGACTAACAGTGGATCTCTCGGCAGACACTCTACAAGCTAGAAGAGAGTGGGG